>NW_018128094.1:771710-773223 GCF_001952655.1 Monopterus albus
GCAGACCTGAGCAGAAAGTGTCGCCCCAGAGAGGTTTTCTTGATGTGGGAGCTGGACTGAACACGGCACTCTCTGCTCCTCCGATCTGCTGCTTCCAGCTCTGGGGCGAGAATGATTCAATTGGTCAAATTACTCTGCATGGAGCCTATTAGTGTTCCCAGAAGACAGAAGACAGGGGGAGGGGGAAAGAACACCACCTTGTCACAGTTCATTCAAAGAGCTGCTTGTTGCTGGTTGGTGTCCTGCAGCTGCTGCTGAGCGACATTGGGTTTACTAATAAAATGGTGCATCTCTGTGTGTAAAAGTGTGGACATGCATGCATTTGCATGCATCCATGTATTTTGACCCCATTTTTAATTTTTCATTTGTTTTCTAAAGTTACCTGAAACATAATAGTTAATGGTAATAATGGAGATGTCTTGTGCATCACTTCATTTGGTATCTTCAGAAACATTTGACATCTCTATTGGGTTTGAAATATGCTTGTCTATATGATGTTAAAAAAATCTGCTACATTTTTTTTTATTTTCACACCATCCTGGTTTATTAGCAATTAACACTGTTACTCTATCATCTTACAACTTGAGAAGAGTTCACATATTAACCAAGGAGTCAAAGAGCTTCTTTGCTTTTTACAACAAAACAGTAGAGCTACATTGATAGGAGCTTTAAAATCAATACTGCTTTTTGACCCTTGAGCAGCAAGACAGTCTGTGCAACACTTTAACTAGAGCACCATTGACAGAAATTCCACTGTGGAAAGCCATTATTTTTGTAGTTTTGGTATGAGCTCTCTCAATAGTAATAATATCAAATGGAAAAGTTGTTTTGTTTTCATTTTGAATATTCAGGTTTTGTACAGTCTTTGCTATGTTAACTGTGTGTCCATGTCCACACTAAGTAGGCTGTATTTAAAAATGCCATTTGTGGAGAATTTGTACCATTAGCATCTTCATCCACAGTGAAAATCTGCAGTATTACCACTTTGCTGTTGTAATAGATGCATACATAGGCAAGATTACTAGCTTCATTTCTGGGGGAGGGTCTTACAAGTCAAAATATGTTTGATTGATGTGTTTTAGACCAATAATTTGACAGAAATCCTAAAAAAAAACTACAAAGAAATGTTTCTCACAGTAATTTGGACACATGCAGTTTTCAACTCATGATCCTCCAGACAGGTTAAGCCCAAGGCTTTTTTAACACCAAATTCTGTTTTTTTATTAGATGTCATTGAATACGGTATAAGATAGTAAAAACACCATGTATTATTAATATGCTGCTCTGTGGTGCAGCACAGAGGTGAAATGTCATTTCTGCCTCAGTGTGGAGATGTGGTTGCGGTTATTTGCTATGGTTGACCAAATACAGATAAACCTGCAAACTTTATAATGTCAAGTGGAATACTTTATAAAAGGCAAGTTCTAAAATGTACAATTTAAAAATAAGCTTTATGTATTTATTGAAGTAGAACATGCTTAAAAGAACACTAAAAATACTAAAAATATTATTT
>NW_018128094.1:773281-785233 GCF_001952655.1 Monopterus albus
ACCATTGTTCATGTAGCCACGGGTGAACAGTGGAAGCTTGCTTTGAGCTTTCTCAAAAGAATGGAACAGATGCCTCTTGGATGATTCAGAAGAGAAAAGAAAGAGAACAATGATGAACACACACCTATATATTTGGTTCATGATCTGGAAGAGCTTAAGGTCAAGTGTCTGGAATACTGTTATGTCTGAAAGACAGTGAGTCTACATTAGTCAGAAATCAGAAGCTAACAGGCCAAGATGGACCCAGTTACTGTATAAAGCCTGCAACTGTTATTGAAAAGATTAGCACAAGCCAGTCAATGATGAGGTCGTGGATTTCAAAAGGACATAGGACCGACTGCCCAAGATCACAGAAGAAAAGCACAGAATAACATGAAACAGGACTCCTACTCCATGACTGCGCTATGGGCTGTTTTAAATAATGGAAGTTAAGAACATGTTTATATAACATTACTGCATTATATAGTCTCTAGTGTGGTTTAAATTTGTTTCTGTAATATTACTATAATGTTAATGTGTAATGGAGTAATAAGGCCCCAAATATAAGGTCACACTTGCTATTGATTGACTGGATTAGACGCTGTATCCTCGCAGTCCTAATGTATTGAGCATCAATTGCGCTCAACATTTATAACTTGCACTTGCAAATGCATGTCTTCTAAAAGGCTGGTTGTACAAATAATAATTTTTTGGGGTCCCTACAAACACACAACAAACAATGTTTTGCTTCTAAGCTGCTTCCTTAATGTGGAAAAAACATAAACACACCAGTCATTGAGGAGTTTTTTTATTCTGGGACCTCCTCATAATTTACAAATTAAGCACTGTGTACCATGACTCATATGACCATAACAAACCACATGATTGCAGGGTGGGTCATGTGACTTCTACAGCCCTCAGAGTCTTAACACTTCCACAGAGCCTCCACAGACTCCACAGAGATCACTAGTGTGCTCAGTGCTGTGCCCAGGCATGGTTCAGTTCAGCTTGAAGAGGTGGGCCCTGGCACGTTTCAGCTAGACTCGAGCACAGTACACATAGTGTGATCACTTACCGTGCCCAAACACAGAATCTGAACACTTTGTGCTATGTGAGACCATTTGTCTTTAGTTGCATCATGGTGATGTAAACATGCTGTGGACCAGAGTGTGAGTGCAGGGTAGCAAGGGCAAGTGGGGAGGGGCATAGACAGATTATCAGACATGTACATCACCTACAAATGCAACATGGTGCCTCACAGATTGAGTAACCATGCGATTTGTAGTCAAGTTTGTCTTCTTGTGATTGTTTTGTGTCCTGTTGTAGTTGTTTTGCATCTGTTTTTAGCCATTGTATTTTGTTTTTTTACAAACAAACAACCAAACACACTCACACTCACTCCTACGGGAAATTTAGAGTTGCCAGTCAACCTAAGCAGCATGTCTTTGGATTGCGGGAGGAAGCCAAAGTACCTGCAGAGAACCCACACAGGCACAGGGAGAACATGCAAAACACACAGTGAAAGGTACCGGGTCGGCCAGGGTTTGAACCTGGAACTTTACTGCTGTCAGGCAACAACGCTAACCACTGCATCACCATGCTGCCCTACACACATATAATACTCAAGCTGTGCAATCGGTCTGACAGAGTGAATCATTGTTGTGTGGGACATGTGTGAGTGACAGCTCCTCCTCGAGCCCCCTCTGTTGTCCTACAGTGGCCTGACTGTTCCCAGTGTCAGAATGTGGTGCACTGTGGCTGCTTTACTGTAGTTTGGCTTCATTCTCTCTCATTAGTCTGAAGACTGAGAGATGGGTCACTCACCTACTGCTGGGAAATGTGTTGCCCTTCACTTTTCTACTGCTACACTCTCTCCTCTCTAATGTAATTTTCCTCCACTGGGGAAAATTAGAGGCTTGAAGTATCTGGAACATGAGACATGTTCATTTAGTTTTTTTCATTACTCAAACTCTGTGTTTCTGTTTGCCTCTCCTTCTTGTCCTCCTAACTACAGTTACTGAATAAGTTACAAGTATCATTTGATATTTTGAGACAGTGTTTCAAACTATCAGAAGGCTGTTAAAGCTGCAAGAACAGTGTATTTTTTGAAGCTTATTGAAAATAATCATCACAGATCAAGAGTTCTATTTAATACTATCAGTACTGTTGTTATTCCCCTGATCTTATGCACGGCAATATATCTTAAACTATCTGTGGCAACTTATTGGCAATATTGTTGACATTAGGTCTCACATTATATTGCCCCTTCATGATCCATCTCTTCCTCCTTCATGCTCGACTGTGTTGGGTCAACTTGAGCCTGTGTCTCTTCCACAGTCAAGAGAGGTTGTTTTTCACTTAAAGCCAACAAACTGCCCTGTTGACATTGTTCCTTCCCATCTTTTGAAAGACATGCTTGATACTATTGGGCCAAGTATTCTGGCCATGACTAACTGCTGTCTTAAGATAGGGTCTTGTCCAGACTGATTTTAAACCTGCTGTAGTGCAACCCTTGATTTAAAAAAAGCCTAACCTAGACTTCACTGTTCTTTCTAACTTTAGGCCAATTTCTAAATTGCCTTTCCTCTCTAAAGTTCTTGAGAAAGTTGTTTTTCTTCCTTAGTCAAATCAAATCAAATCAAATCAAATCTTATTTGTATAGCGCCAAATCACAACAAAAGTCATCTCAGGACACTTTACAAACTAAGGTCTAGACCTTACTGTTATCAATATTATTACATAGGGAAAACCCAACAAATCCCCCTTGAGCAAGCACTTGGCGACAGTGGGGAGGAAAAACTCCCTTTAACGGAAGAAACCTCCAATAGACCCCGGCTCTTGGTGGGCGGCCTTCTGCCTCGACCGGTTGGGGTGAGTGGAAAGAGGAGAGACAAAAGAAGAAAAGCAACAAGACAACAATTAAACACTGATCAGGTCGATGTGGCTGGTGACTGCTTGTCAGAGACGTAGAGCTCCAGTCCTTCCTTAATGCCAATACTATTTAATTCTGGTTTTAAAGCACCCCATAGTACTGTTTCTGCACTTTTAAAAGCTTTTAGTGATCTTTTATTAATAATTGGTTCAGTGGCTTCTGCTCTTTTAGTACTTTTAGATCTTAGTGCTGCATTTGCTACTGTAGACCATAGGACACTTCTTTCTTGGCTTGAAACATGTTGTGGTATAAGCGGCACTACATTAAACTGGTTTAAGTCCTATCTGACTCACAGGACTTCTTCAGTCAGTCTGGGTGGTTTTTCATGCTCCTCAGCTGTGCTTAGTTGTGTGGTGCTTCAAGGCTCTGTTCTCAGCCCCATCCTTTTTTCCTTGTATGCTTTCTCTAGGATCTCTTTTTAATAAGTATAACATCTCTTTCCATTGCTTTGTACATGATACTCAAGTTTATTTACCACTGAAGCTGCCAGTCATGGAGAATTCAAGTCTTCATTGGTTTGTCTACAGGACATGTCCTTGAATTTTCTCGGCTGAATGTCAATAAGAACTGAAATACTAATATTTGGGCCTCACACGGAACAGCTGTTCTTCCTCAATAGCTTCTTATGTTAAACCCTGTGCCAGAAATTTGGGAGTTCTATTTAATAACAAATTTAAATTTAGTAGACAAATCAACTCAGTCGTCAAATCTAGCTTGTTTCAACTTAGAGCTTTGCCTAAGGTCAGACCATTTCTATCCTTTAGTGACTTTGAAAAAGTAATTCATGCATTTATTTCTTCACAACTTAATTACTGTAATTTCCTGTCTGTATGAATTAATCAGTCCTTACTGTCTCTTTTATAACTGGCGTAAAATGCTGCCACTAGGTTCCTAACAGGAGCATGTAAAAATGCAGTTTTTTTCATTATTGTCTAATGACTGGTGTACAGCACTTTGGTCATCTCCACTTGTTTTTAAATGTGCTCGTAAAAAAAACCTGACGACTTATTGCTACATTTATTCAGTGTAGCAAAATTTAAGTTTTTAAATTAAATGTAACCACTATCTACCCACCTCTGATAGTTTAAAGCAACATTAATGAAATCCCACCTCTGTGCAGCCCTCAAAATTAAGATCAGCAACTTTTTTCAAATATTTTTGTTGTAGAAATGTTTCAAAACTTGTCTTTAATGTGGAGAGGTCAAAACCTCTGTCTTAGGCTACAGGTATTCTGGACTCAGGTAGCAGAACTCAGACACCAGAGCAGATTTAAGTCTTTTATTGTACAAGATGGTTACAACACACCAAGCAGAAAGGCAACTGCAGACAATCCTCAGCAGCCAACAAGACCTCGAAGAAATACAGGAAATCCCTGAGAGCAGGATCAACGGCAGCAAGCCTGGAGCTGGAGGCAGATGAGGGGCAGCAGGAACTGAGCCGGGGTTACTCGATTCAGACATATGAGCTGGCAGAGAGCAGGGCAGTTTGAGAATGGTGCTGAGCAGAGAAGCAACAGGAACAACAGAGTAGAGGTAAAGCTGGGCCGGCAGCATAGGAGTAGAACTAAAGGCAAATCCACGGCAGCACTCTGGAAAATCTTATCAGCTGGAGAACAGAGTGGAGAAATACAGAGGGTAGAGGTGGCAGGTCGATGGGCACACACAGGCCTGGAACACAGAAGAAAGCCAGGTCAGGTCAGGTAGGGGAGAAAACACTTCTAACAAGGAACAGGCAGCAGAGCCTGGGCTTAAATACCCAGTGGCTTGATAGCTGATAGGTAACAACTGCGTCAATAACTGCTAGGCTGAGAACACAGGAATTGGCCACGCCTCATCAGAGAAGAGAGATAGAGACCTGTATGAGACCTGACAGTGGGGTGATTTGGAGTTTCATGCTAGTGCTACCTTAAGTTACATATTGCAACTTTAAGTATCAATCATAATCAAAATCACCTTTATTTGGCCAAGCATGTTACACACACACAAGGAATTTGTTTCCGGTATAGAACCGAGGCAGCCATCTGCGGTGCCAACACTGTTGGCTCTAACCATTGGGCGCAACTTGGGGGTTTAGTGTCTTGCCCAAGGACACTTCAACATGCGGACTGCCAGCACTGTGATTCGAACCTCCATTTGAGTCATTATATGTTTGTGTATATGACTTTTATTTTAATTTAAATTAGATTTGCTGAGCGACTACATCCCCTCTTCCTTACACAATCACATCACAGACTGTGTAGCAAGATAAAGTGTCAGACTGGCTACACATGGAGTGCAGTAACCAAGGCTGAACTTCATTAGAAAGATGGGTTACTGAATTACTGAATTGCAGCTGAGCAGCTTCAGGTGTATGGGGGTGAAGGGTAAACAAAGATAATAAAAAAGAAGCTTAGGGAGCCTGTTGTGCTGGCATATTCACGCATGGCTAGCATGTGAATGGTTAGCTTGCCAGCTGCAGTAGTTTATCACATAGCTCCAGTTTGTGCCTCTCACATATAATAGAATTACACTTGAATCACAGTGGCAGGCATCAGCTCCCCTAAAAGATAAACACCCACTGATGTTTGCAGGGTTGCTCACTCACAATGTCTCATGCCAATAAATAGGAGAAAGAGGAAGCCACAAAGTCTTTGTAAATGTAGAGTTATGTAGGACTAACTGAGTCTCTCCGCACACAGGACAAAGTCTGAACAGCATGCTTTTTTCTACATTTAAAGCACCAATATTGGCCCATAAACATTCCTGGGTGTACAAAAGGCATAGTTTGTGTGACTTTAGTTAACAGAGGAGTGCTCACACAGACTTCTCAAAAATTACAAAGCACCTCCTATGTTGACTGTCTTTCCTTTGAGTATAGCTTTTCTACCGCTTAGTCCTTGAACGGGGTCGCGGGGGGGCAATCCCGGCCAGCAATCGGGCGAAGGCGGGGTACACCCTGGACAGGTCGCCAATCCATCGCAGTTTACAACAGCATATTAGACTAAAATTAGATTAATAAAATCCAATAAAAACAGGTTAATTATGTCAGAACATAACCAGCCTACGCAGGTCACACTGGGTCAGGTGCACATTTAGTGTAACGTTATGTTAGGCACAGAGCAAAAATGCAAAAAAGACAGGGGAATTTGCTTATGTATTTCAAGACACAGCAGGGTGGGACTAGTTACAAATCAGAAGCTAAACAGACCAAGCTGGACCCAGATATAAAACCTACAACTGTTAATGAAAAGTTGAGTACAAGCCAGTCTGATGATGAGGTCATGGATTCAAAAGGAGTGAAGCACAGAATAACATAAAAGAGGACTCCTTCCCCATGATTGAGTTATAGGCTTTTTTAAATAACTGAAGGTAAGAACAAGTTTATTTAATGTTACTGCATTATATAGTCTCATGTGGTTAAAGTTTTTAGCTATAATATTCTGAATACAATGTTAATGTGTAGTATGTTCTCAAATATGTCACACTTACTATTGATTGAAAAAATTAGAGGCCATAGCCTCGCAGTCATAATGTATTTGACATCAAATGTGCTTGACATTTTTAACTTGAACTTGCAAATGTGATTTATTGGTCACTACAAACACTCAACAAATGATGTTTTGCCTCTAAGCTGCTCCCTTAATGTGGAAACTATGCAAATGCACTGGTCATTCAGGATATGTTTTCATTCTGGGACCTCCTCCCCCGACGTTAACATCGCAGGTCCATCACTGAGTGATATCCTGGGACCTCATAATTTACAAATTAAGGACCTACAGTCGCATTCAGCTCAGCCATCAAGGGCCTCCTTTTGGTTATAGTAAAACGCTAATTTGGGGGATATTCAATAATTTCACAGCTTTTGCACTGCACCAGTCTGGTCTTGGTCTTGACTTGGTCTCAGTTTAGATGGTATTGACGGAGTACCCAGAGAAACCCACAGGGAAAACATACAAATGCCACATATAGAGGCTCCACTTTGTCAGCACATTCAAACCGTCTTGCTATGACGCGACAGTGCTAACTACTGAAACAACATGCTGCCCCTCTGAGGAAACAGTCCATATGAAAACTACCCACAGCAGGGGTGTAGCACAAAAATCTAGGTCCAGTACATAAGCATCCTTGCTTTTCTTGGAGGGGGCCCTCCAGCCCTTTTTAATACATATACTGTGACACCTGAATCAACAAGTAAACACACACACACAAAACTTGTTCAGTTGATCTCACCTACCATCTGAACACTGAACAAAAACATGTAAGGTAAAAGATGAGATGTTATAAATATGAATGCATAACATCACTGGTTGTTAAGCTTTGACTTTTTGAGACATATCAGTGACAACAGTGCCACACAGCAGGAAATTATCTACAGTTGCTCAGACACTTGCATTTCTGACAGAATGAGGGAGTACACGACTAATCATCACTCTTTTGGCTGCCACTGAAAAATGACATAAACCTGTTGTCAAAATCTTGCTTTGATTATGTGCACAGCACAGTGCATGCTACTGGAACTTCTTGTAATGTGATGACACTCTGCAAGTGCCCACCAGAGTTCTGCAGAGGTTTGGGAAAAGTCTGCATTTCCCCAGGACAGGCACCACACCAAAAAAGATGCTTAGTTTACTTGTCTCTACAAACATATGTGAGCAAAACCTTTCTCTGGTGTTTATGTAGGATTTCTAAGTTTTGTCTGACTTGATTGTATTATTTGTTAGCAGCACAGGGTAAATCCCTGTCTGAGTCCCATATTTACAGTGCAATAGATTGACTGTTTAGTATATTAACATTTTCTGTGGCATATTTCCCTGAAGTATTTATCTATGTGATGGTGATTTTTTTTATATGTACTTTTAACAGTAGTCGAATTTGTATGTAACCTCTAGAAGCAAGACCCAGATTGAGGAATTTGTATACTTGTGTTTATCTTGTGCCCTTACCTCTGTAGTTGTTTTGTCATTTTTATTTCTTTTCCATTTTTTTGTAGTTATTTTGCACCTTGTTTTACTAGTTCTGGTGTTTCATTGCTACCTATTGTTGTTACTACTGCTGCAATGGCATATACTTAGGGGGTCACGGCTAATAGTGCTTCCTGTTTATACAGTTTTTCCTGCCATACTGCTGCTCATATTAAGTCACTGTTGTTGAATTTGAACTACCTTAACATAGTTACAGGCCACTCACCACAGCATATGATAAGTCCAAGTTGCAAAATGGGGGAGTTGAGATTAACATCAGGTCACTACAGTAGGTTGTATTATGTGAGCAGACCCATTCATGGTGTCCAGAAATCAGCCCTGATTACAGGGTGTTTAGCCTGGAACCTTTGACAAGATGCAACCTACCTTGCTTTAAAGGTAGGATACTAGCCCCCATGGCAAGAGCCAGATGTACAGGCCAGGAAATCAGGACTCATCCGCTTTACAATTAAATAGTAATTCATATCTAGAGGGAGACTATATAGCTAGTTTTTCTCTATTTGCTTGTTTGTCAGTTTGTTTTTGCATAGTGCAGTGATTTTGACAGGGAAGGACCTTTGTGTACAACTAGTTTGTTTGTCTGATTGTTTGCTTTTACGTAATACAGAGGTAAGTGTTTGTGATGTGACTGATTCTGTCATCACAGATGGTAGTTTTTGTGCTAGAGTTGTGAATTGTGTAGTTAGATTCAATTTGTGCTGATGTTTCTGTGCTTCTACTCTCGGTTGGTGTTGTGGTGAGTCCTGTTGGCACAGATAATGTTGTATTTTTTGTCACAGAGTTTGTTTCTATTGGTGTACCACTCTCGGCTGGTATTGTGGTATGACTTGAATTTGGTATAATTTCTGTGCTGGCTGCTTTGGAGATTGTTGCCAATGATGCTGTAGTCAGATCAGGCATTTCTCTGTAAACTGCTCTGGATGCAGCACTTTGTCCTGTTGCCACAGGAGAGATGCTGTTGCTACAGATACAGTGGCATTGTAACTGATGCTGGAGTCTATGCCTGACTTAAAGCAGCAATACGAAACTTGGTAGTTTGTCTCCCCCTACAGTTGAGTGTAACTGAGTTGTGTCTAACTGTTGTAAATACTAGTTGCAGTAGCCTACAAGTTGAAACAGTTACTGAACTATGAAAGAAAACATCAAAAGCCAAAGAAGGTAATGTAATATTACAGAATTTTGTACAAACATGGCTGTGCACAGCTTTATTTAGTGTGACATCGAAGATGAACACAGAATAAAGGCAGATTTTTTTGTTTTACTGAAATAGTGCTTGTATTAGAGATAGTTTGCCAAGTGTTTGAATGTGGATGTGAGTAGTGGAATGAAATATTGTTGGTGACATGATATGGACTCATATTGCACATAATATACATTGGGCAGTGTAATTTATTACAAGCTGGTTGAGATGTGTTTGTTAGGCTGCAAACTTCAAAGGCTTATTTAGCATGACAGTGACAAAGACTGACCACGCTTTCTGTTGTGAGATGGATTTATTTATTTGGGGGACTGAGGTAGATGACTTTTACATCCGGAAAAAAAACCTACAAATCTCAGTGAGATGGGATAAACACCAACATGGTTACAGACTCCGGGCAAATATTTCATAAATAGCATAGCTGTGGAGAGGTGTTGTTGTTTTTGTCTTAGTAGATAAAGTTAGGTCAGTAGCTATTAACACTATTAGCCCTGACAGGGTTATTTTTAGAAAGACAGTTTGATAATTTTGTCCTGTCTCTTGCTCTGTCTTTTTCTTTTCTTCCTGGGTGTGGCTGTCCTTTGATTACATAGGTATGGCTGTAGATTCTGATGCCAAGGATGCTTGGATTTGTAGTGGGATTGTAGTGTAACTTAATTCATATAAGACAGATTGAACTGTTGTGGCTGCTGTTGTTGCTACTGATGACAAGCTCTGTGTTGGTACTGGGGCTGTTATTAAAGATTTAACAGTGGCTTGGGTTGATGTTGTAGCCTCTGTCAGCATATTATGTGATTTGTCTGTCATGCTATGACTGACTTTGCAGGGTGTGCAGAGCTTTTGGTGTATTCTATGTTTGCAGACATTTTGGTTGGCATTGTTGTGTTAAATGCTGCAGTTTATGCAGATGTCGTCTGCTGCTGCTATTTTGTAGGGTGTATCTTGATTTGGAGCTGAAGTTACATTCAGTGTAGATACATTTTTTTCATTTGATGCAGCATTTCATCCTGAAACTGCTAATGATGAAACAGGTATGCACACATCATTGATTCAACCACAAACATGACTGACTTCCATACCAGCCACATCTAAAGGAAATCAGGTTACAATCCAATTAATGCCACCAAGTGCAGAGTTAAGAATGCTATCAAACCACAGAACTCTTTACAAGGCAGAGTTCATCATTAGCAGTTTTCAACCAACAATAACCTCAATGTTAAACATATAATTGAATTTATACATTTATGACAATTTCACCAAAAACTGAAATTACACAGATGTTAAGGCAGAAGTGTGGCATTGAATTGCATACTCTACAGTTGTACAGGGGCAGACTGCCAGTTAGCAGCATACCCATGTGGATTCTTCTGCCATGTGACAGACTACATCCTAACTAAATAAAACCAAAAGTATGTGTCATAGTCTGTGAGATAACTTTGCATGACTTGGGTGTGAGTGTGCCAGGCTACCAGTTCGTCACTGGGCTGCACCAGCTTTACTGTCTACATAGCCAGGTCCCGGCCCAACTCTGCTGGAAGGTCCATGTCCCCTACTGTGGAGTCAATATCCCCAACTCCAGAGTCCATGCTGTGGGGTGGTGCCGCCCTTCAAAGTTGACTCTCATGCCACCGCGACCCATTTGACAGAAGTCACCAGCTCCAGTCTCCTGAGTACTTGCATGGGTGCAGACCAGACAGGGGGCAGTATGTGATCTTGGTGAGGGCCATGGACCTGGAACCAGTCCAGTACTGTGTGATGTGGTGGTCAGACCCACTGCCTCTTGTCCAAGTGTTGTTTCATCTCATGCTGCTAGGTAGTGATCCTGCCTCTTAGTTTGGTGAGTGGCACAGGCTCTGAAGTAACCATTGGAAGCAGCCACAGCCTATCCAGGGGTAACCTATTATAAGACAGGCCAGAGAACTGCCAGTGGTGGAGTGTGGTGTAGGGATGTAATGTAACTTCCATACTGGCTACATCTATGTAAGGACATCAGGTTACAATCCAATTAATGACACTCAAGGGCAGAATTAAGAATGCTATCAAACCACTGACAAGCAAACTATAGATTAGCTTTTCACCCCTCATAACTCCAAATATTTTGTAATTATTTCAGAACAATAATCAATCAATCACATTTATTTGGCCAAGTATGTTACACACACAAGGAATAAAACCAGAGAGCCTATTCCTAAAAACAAGAAAATAGTTTGTGAATGCGCACACCTCCTGCTGCTGGTGTGGTGTCCAAAGTTGAGAGCATGACCAACCACAACAGCATTAATCAATTTGAATTTCTCTTCAAAATTCAAAGTGTTTATTTTGTCATATGCACAGTTAGGAAACGTGTTTCCCTGTACAATAAAATTCTTACTTTGCCGTCCACATGAATGCCACAAAATACAAATGAAATATAAAGTAGATAAATAAGTAACACAAAATCTAAGGCACTTTAAGCAGCAACTGATGGCAGACAGAAAGAAAGAGTTTTTCAGTCTAGTGGTCCTGCATTTCACACTTCTGAACCTCCGGCCAGAGGGCAGCAAAATGAACAGTCCGTGCTGGGGGTGAGTGGGATATTTGAGGATGGAGGCAGCTTTCCTACGCACCATGCAGTGGTAAATGCTCTGCAGAGAAGGCAGTGGAGCCCTAGTGATCTTCTCCGCAGTCTTTACCACTCTCTACAGGCACTTGCGGTCCATAGCGAGAAGTGAACAGTACCAGACAGTGATGCAGCTGGTCAAGATGCTCTCATTGATGCAGCTGTAGAAGTTGCAAAGGATCCTAGGCGACATGCCAAACCTCCTCAGCCTCCTCAGGAAGTACAGCCACCGTTGGGCCTTCTTGACCAGCTGTGTGGTGTTATGTGTCCAAGTGAGGTCCTCA
>NW_018128094.1:785692-788894 GCF_001952655.1 Monopterus albus
CAGCCGTGATGGCATCTGAGGTGGCCCTGTTGGGCCGGTAGGCATACTGCAGGGGGTCCAAGGGGTCCGGTATACTGCTCTGAATGTGGGCCAGCACCACTCTCTCAAAACACTTCATAATAATTGGGGTGAGTGCCACTGGCCTGTAGTCGTTCTTCCACAGATAAGTAAACAACAGTATATTTACCAATGTGTAACACTCTAAACAAAGCAGGTAAATAAGAAACCCCATATTTTAACTGGCATAATGCAGACATAGTAACTTCGCCAGCCTTACAACAATTCTCTCTAATGTTACAGAAACAATGCAACAACAGACATGCAGCATGTGTTTTTTTTTAACTTACAGTTAAGTCTCACAAAGTAGTGGAAACATCACTCTCTTTCAAGTAGCTCCAAGGTCAGTAAATCCAACCGGTGGTCACTGTGTCTTTCCCCACACAGCTACATACATTTCCAAAGTAGTGAGATTAATTCCAACAGGTAGCATAGCACTGACAATAAAAATGAATTTCTGTAGTTAAATAAATATGGAATTAATGTTAAACAATTAAATATTTTCAGAAACATATTGTGGCGACCCTGACCGGTCGCAAATGTTTGTGTGTTCTCTTGTGTGTTGGGTGGGTTCGACACTGACGTTCAGGTGGTGTGCATGCGCTGTTCTGTCCAATGTGGGGTTTGGGGAGGAACAAGTGCGGGAGGAGATAAAAAAGGGATGGCAGGCGGGCGTTTTGATTAGGTTCTGTTGGCGGGCGAGACACTAATGTTCTGTTTTGTTACTTTTTCTCCTGTGAGCACACGGTGCAGGTAACTCCCCGTTATTTTGCTTTCTCTGTTCTGTTCAATAAAACACGAGAAAAGACAACGAAGGTGTTCTCACTGTCAGCGTAGGTGCCAGCGCATAGCTGGCTAGTTAGCTGTCTCAGTGTAGGACAGGCTCGGGCCAGCTCCTCTCAACCTAGCTAGCGGTCGTCACAATATATATAGTATATATAGTTTTAAAAACATAACATCTTCAGGTAGTAAATTTAAATCTGTCAGGTAACACAGGCACAGTAAAATATATTCCACAAAGCACTGACTGTAGGGGTCTGTCTCCCGTAATGGGCACATCACAGCGATTTTGGTCAGAGGCCTCCACTCCTGAGCAACCAGGATAACAGTAGCCATCAGCACTGTATTGCTTTCTATCATTCCCCTCCAGTGGTGGTTAACCAGCAGTTTCCTCCTAGGATGTCACTAGTAAGGGATGGTTTAAATTATGATTAGGATGGATAAAATGTTTTTAACAGAGTTGATTAAGATGCACAGAGAAAAGTAGCTTAGGTCAGTTTAATCAGTGATGGCAGATGAACTGTAGCGTCTTATGAGTAAGAGTGACCAAGTGCATTATTAGACTAATACACAGTGATCTTAATCTTGAAATAAATAATTCATGCAACAGTATTTGCCAGCTTTATGAATAGTTTGAGGGGAGACAACAATGCTAATGTTTCCTTGATTGAGTCTTTGCTTTGACATACTCATCAGCAACATTCAGCGGCCACAATTGGCAAAGCAGCTTCATTTGTAATGTTATACTTGTAATTCATTATTACAGGACTTCAGGTGAGAGAGCGGTGTGACCAGCCCTGGATGTCAACTGTCTGTTAATGACACACAGAGTCCCTTGTCGCATTACTAGAATGACCTCAGTACTGGTTATCCTTACATTCATCAGTGGTAGAGGGGATCATACAGGCAGCGCAATGATCACATAGAGATTCACAGTAGACAGGATTATGTAAACTGCACAAGAATTGTCTCCTCACATCTGAGCTGCAACCAAGTGATGTGGCTCTGCAGTTTTCTTTGGCATACTTGCCTGAAATTTCTGGATACCATTCAGAAAGTGAAGATCTTCCAGAAGATGATCATTTCAGACAGATCGCCTATGACACAGGCTGCATTTAGCACTGATTTTATCTGGTCCCTCAACAAGGACCAAGGCACTGCTCGTGGCAGTGAATCCTGATATAAAGCAACAGGAATTTAATTAGGTGATTTGTTAATGCTTATTATATTTTGGCAAAGAGGTGATCAAAAACTTTCTTGAACAAGGTTTTTAAAAACAACTCTGACACAGTGGAACTCCACTACTAGTGCAAATCTACACTGGCAAAAAAGAGGTCATAAAAGACAAAAACACTGAAACAGTGTAATGCTTCCACTTAAACCATGTCCTTGAACAATATAGGCTTCTGCAGGCTGAAGACTGCAAGAAAATCTAAACAGCTACAGGCTTGCCACGCACAGGTGTAATTCTGTTACATCCAAGCACTGCTTTATCATCTTAAATTGTGATGCATAAAAATCATCATCTAAATGATCTTGTACTTATATAGCACTTTTCTATGCATTGCAGCACACTGTGATGCGGAACATCCTCTGTCATAGACCCACATAGTGTATATATATCATTTATTGTATTTCTGTCCGTCCCGATGTTATTCTCCAAACGACGGTCAGGGATGCACATTGGATATTAAATAATCGTATACCTTGTTGTTATGGGTTTGTCATAATGAATAAACAGGTTAATTTTCTTATACCAGGGTGTTATGAGCCTATTAGAACAGATTAATTATTTGTATACTGTGTTGCTAGGTGTACATTAATCAGATTAATTATTCTTACACCATGATGTTATGAGGCACAGCAGATCAATACTGGGGCACATGCCCCAGTAAAAGGGGTCTAATGACACCTGTGTCAACCTACCTTTCACTCCTCTGGTGTGGAGCATTAATAGAGCTGTGACCTCTGCAAGGACATGTCAAGGAAATGAGCAGCTTCATCCATATTTTCATTGATGGGATATTAAACTGTAGATGTTTCAGACCATAGCTTTGTATTGCCTTTGTGTATGAAAATCCATCCATCCATTTTCCTCCACTTATCTGGAACCAGGTTGCAGGGGCAGCAGTCTAAGCAGAGATACCCAGACTTCCCTCTCTCCAGACATTTCCTCCAGCTCCTTCGGCGGGGGAATGCCTCAGCATTCCCAGGCCAACCGAGAGACATAGTCCCTCCAGGTTGTCCTGGGTCTTCCCCGGGGCCTCCTCCCGGTGGGACATACCTGGAACACCTCCCTAGGAAGGCACCCAGGAGGCATCTGAAACAGATGCCTGAACCACCTCAGTTGGCTCCTCTCTGTGGA
>NW_018128094.1:789087-796860 GCF_001952655.1 Monopterus albus
GTGAACAAGACCCCAAGATACTTGAACTCCTCCACTTGAGGCAGGAGTTCAAGATCATTGAACTCCTCCACTTGAGGCAGGAACTCTCCACCAACCTGAAGGGAACAAGCCACCCTTTTCCGACTGAGAACCATGGCCTCGGATTTGGAGGTGCTGATTCTCATCCCAGCCGCTTCACACTCGGCTGCAAACCATCCCAGTGCACGCTGGAGGTCCTGGTTTGATGGAGCCAACAGGACAACATCTGCAAAAAGCAGAGACGAGATCCTGTGGTCCCCAAACCGGACTCCCTCCGGCCGCGCCTAGAAATTCTGTCCATAAAAATAATGAACAGAACCGGTGACAAAGGGCAGCCCTGCCGGAGTCCAACATGCACTGGAAACAAGTCTGACTTACTGTTAGCAATGCGAACCAAGCTCCTGCTCTGGTTGTACAGGGACCAGACATCCCTCAGTAGTGCCACAAGGGACACGGTTGAAGGCTTTCTCCAAATCCATGTAACACATGTGGACTGGTTGGGCAAACTCCCATGAGCCCTCCACCACCCTGAAGAGGGTATAGAGTTGGTCCAGTACGAAAACCGCATTGTTCCTCCTGGTTCCGAGGTTCGACTATCGGTTGAATTCTTCTCTCCAGTACCCTGGCATTGACTTTTATATGAAATGTGCTATATAAATAAACTTGCCTTGCCTTATTGACTTGCTTATAACAGGAAAATATAATCAATATAATACAATCTGATTGTAGTCATTGCAGTACTTGCAGTGCATTAAACATTATTAGAACATGGCCAGATGACAAATAGTCCATTCAGATCTGCAGAAAAAGTAGCTCAGCCATTTGTAGCTGAGTCACTGGCAGCTACAGTCTAGTGGGGCTTACTTTTGTAATGCAATGACTGTCACCATGTAGTTTTACAAATAGTGAATAGTCTGGTAAAAACTATGGCCTCTGTGAGAACAGATAATTTCATAGATATATGCATGAATGTATTTGTTTCTAAATATATACATAGAGATAAATAAATGATGTGCTACTGTAGCTTTTAATAAATAACTTGCAGTGAGAGGGGTGCCCTTTTTCTTAACTTGATCACCTCCCCCCCCCAAAATATCTGTCCATGGCCCCGTTGCTGTGTTTCTGTACTCACAGTAAATTGTGCATGATTTTTGTCAGCGTTAATTCCCCCAAACAAACAGCTCTACATTTTTATAGATGTTGTCATGGTCAGAGACCAGGTGGGAGAGCCGTGTTAACAGCGTAGAAGCAATTAGATACCAGACCTCGCAGGTAAGAGAAACACTACTCGAGGTAAAAGAAAAATCAACCGATCCTGCCTTAAAAATTTAGGCTCAGTCTTTAGCAGAGGAAATTGGATCCTTTCGTTTTTGTATCTGCTCAGTTGTGTGGTATGACATACTCAGCAATATTGAAAATGTCAGTAAGCTGCAACTGGACATGGCAGTGGACCTGCTTGGCAAAACAAAAACTTTCCTGACCCAGTATTGAGGTAATGGCTTTGCTTCAGCTCAAGCTTTAGCAAGAGAGATGTGTGAAGACGAATGTTGCGGCTGTTCTCAAGGAGAAAAGGCTGAGATCAACACGTAAACAGTTCTCATATGAATGTCCAGATGAGTCAGAATCAGTGACGCACTGAAAAGGATGGAGACTGAATTTTTTAATGTAGTGGTGGATGTGGCCATTGTCTCACTGGAAGTTCAAGACCATGGGAGAGATGAAGGAGAAGTTTGGTGTACTTGTCAACTTCTCTAAGATGACAAATGAAGAACTAGTACAGCGGTGTGAAACACTTAGCACCACATTAAGTCACAGTGAACAGTCAGACATAGATGGAAAACAACTTGTCCTGGAAATGAGAAGTTTCCCAACAACCAACATCACCACCATGGAGATTTTTCAATATCTGAATGAAAAACAACTGCAAGAAATCTTTCCAAACATGTGGGTGGCACTTAGGGCACCAACAGAGCCTGGGCCAGCCCTGGTGGGTGGGGCATGACTCGTCGGGGCCATCAATCAAAGTTGTAAATTAAAACTTCACACCTAACTGACAGGTAGCTTTCTTCCCTCAACTATGTCCAAAATATGTATCTACATCCTTACAGAATATGCAAGCTGTGTGGCAGTGTAGTTATAATGTGCACACCACTGGTACATTTTTAAAAACATATTTAAACTTTAATTTTGTACAACTTGCTTTTGTAAACAGCTTTAAAATTGTGGTTATATCAGTAAAACAAAAAAACAGAATGTCAGAACACAGAGCCTATAGCTATGTTGCTGTGTTCACATATACAGTACCAGAGAGATAAAAAGCAGTTATCATTATCTGGCCTCTTGTCAATCTGTAGTTCGGAAGGTGTTTGGTGTTGAGCACAGCATTTTCTTCCTCTGCTCTCACTGGAACAGAGTCTGCCCTATGCCTAAGCAAAACAAATGCCTGCTTAGGGCCTCCATGGCCACCAGTGGGTACCCAGGAGTGTTTGAAATGTCCCTCAAGCAGAGCCAGAGGGCCTTTACGCTCACAACACAAGTTGCATAGGGCTCTGCACATTACGCAAGGCCCTGTCTCCCATTCATGTCAGAGTAGGTGTTATTGTTAACAACTCTGTGGGAACAACAGAGGTATTCATCAGGTAAAATTATGTTTTGTCCTCTCCAAGTTTGAAGTCCACAAATATCAAATGCCGAGTCGACCTTGGAGTGCACTGTCTGCTGGTCTGTCTTGCTACCTTTAGCTGGGCAGTGCATCTTTTGGTATGTGTCTTGCATACCAGCTGCTTCCAGGGCTGTGTTCTGTGACTTTGTTCCTGAGAAAAGTGACAGCCAAATACAGCTATTTATTAGGTTTAATAAACAGGCAATGTTGTTTATAAACTGCAGCTCAGAAAAGATAATCACGTTGCTCGTTAACATGCTTTCATATGTGTCAGTACAAAATGAAACTCCTGCAGCACCCTCTGTGGGGACCAGTCCAGACAATTTATGTGCACAATGGCACCCCTCATGCAGCCACGATCTTAAAACAAGACAATGATGAGATGACATAGCTCTTGCCTCCAGTACTACTGTGAGGAACCTTGGAGTCATTTTTGGCCAGGATATGTCCTTTAAATTACACATAAACCAATTCTCTAGAACTGCCTTCTTTCCCCGGCGCAATATTGCGAAAATCAGGAGCATCCTGTCTCAAAGTGATGCTGAAAAACTGGTCCATGCATTTGTTACTTCCAGGCTGGACTACTGTAACTCTTTACTATCAGGATGTCCCAATAATTCCCTAAAAAGCCTCCAGTTAATCCAAAATGCTGCAACCAGAGTACTGACAGGAACTAGCAAGAGAGATCATATCTCTCCCATATTAGCTTCTCTCCACTGGCTCCCTGTAAAATTCAGAATAGAATTTAAAATCCTTCTCCTAACATACAAAACCCTTAATGACAAGGCTCCATCATATCTTAAAGACCTTGTAGAGCTTTATCATCCTAACAGAGCACTTCGCTCTCAGAGTGCAGGTTTACTTGTGGTTCCATAGAGTCCACAGAAGTAGAATGGGAGGCAGAGCCTTTAGCTATCAAGCTCCTCTCCTATGGAACCAACTCCCAGTCTCAGTTCGGGAGGCGGACACCCTCTCTACCTTTAAGATTAGACTTAAGACGTTCCTTTTTGATAAAGCTTATAGTTAGGGCTGGATCAGGTGACCCTGAGCCTTCCCTTAGTTATGCTGCTATAGGCCTAGGCTGCTGGGGGGGGGCCCATGATGCTCTGAATTTCTCTACTCTCCTCTCCTCTCTCTCCATGCATCTATATACCACCATTATGTGTCACTAACTGTGTGTCTCCTCTCTCCCGTAGTGTGTCCTCTCTCTCTCCCTGTACCTTTCTGCAGGTAGCCCTGGCTCTAAGTTTCTGATGAGCAGTCACGGGCCACATCAACCTGCCCAGTGTTTGATTGTTTGTTGTTGTGTTTGTTGTGTCTTGTTGCTCTTCTTTCCTTTTCTCTCCCCTCTATCCATTCACCCCAACCGGTCAAGGCAGAAGGCCGCCCACCAAGAGCCCGGGTCTGTCAGAGGTTTCTTCCTTGTTGTAACCAAGTGCTGCTTAAGGTGGGTTTGTTGGGTGTTTCTCTATAATAATAATTGTAAGGTCTAGACCTTACTATGTAAAGTGTCCTGTGATGACTTTTGTTGTGATTTGGTGCTATGCAAATAAAATTTGAATTTAAATTTGAATTTGAAATGAGCTTGACTATACCAAAAGGGTTAATCCCACAGTGTGTTCGTCAGAGCGCTCCACTTCCTGGAATGAGGCCCAGCCTGGTAACCCCCCCTCTTCTCTCAGACACAACAGCTCCACTCTGTCCATATGTTTCCTGGTTCCCTCCCCCTCAGAACTTCAGTTTGAAGACTAAACAAGACAGTGAAACTCAAACAGTCATTGCTGCTGAGAGGTGAAATGGCGCAGAAAGGGGTTCAACTGGACGAGGAAGCCTTCTCTTGTTCCATCTGTGTGGATATACTGAAGGATCCGGTGACTATTCCCTGTGGACACAGCTTTTGTATGAACTGTATTAAAAGACACTGGGATGAGGAAGACCAGAGACACATGCACAGCTGCCCTCAGTGCAGAAAGAAGTTCAGACCGAGGCCTCACCTGGTGAAAAACATGATGTTAGCAGTTGTAGTGGAGGAGCTGAAGAAGACTGGACTCCAAGCTGCTGCTGCTGCTGCTGATCACTGCTATGCTGGAGATGAAGATGTGGCCTGTGATGTCTGCACTGGGAGGAAACTGAAAGCCCTCAAGTCCTGTCTGGTGTGTCTGGCCTCTTACTGTGTGAAACACCTGCAGCCTCACTATGAATCAGCTCCATTACAGAAACACAAGCTGGTGGAGCCCTCCAAGAAGGTCCAGGACAGCATCTGCTCTCGTCATGATGAGGTGATGAAGATGTTCTGCCGCTCTGATCAGCAGTGTATCTGTTATTTCTGCACTATGGATGAACATAAAGGCCACAACACAGTCTCAGCTACAGCAGAAAGGAATGAGAAGCAGAGGGAGCTCGAGGGGAGTCGACAACAAATCCAGCAGAGAATCCAGGACGTAGAGAAAGATGTGAAGGTGCTTCAACAGGAGGTGGAAGCCATCAGCTGCTCTGCTAATAAAGCAGTGGAGCACAGTGAGAAGATCTTCACTGTCCTGGAGAAAAGACGCTCTGATGTGAAGCAGCAGATCAGATCCCAGCAGGAAACTGAAGTGAGTCGAGTCAAAGAGCTTCAGCAGAAGCTGGAGCAGGAGATCACTGAGCTGAAGAGGAAAGACGCTGGTCTGGAGCAGCTCTCACACACAGAGGATCCCACCCAGTTTCTACTCAACTACCCCTCAGTGTCAGCACTCAGTCAGTCTACACACTCATCCAGCATCGACATCCGTCCTCTGAGCTACTTTGAGGATGTGACAGCAGCTGTGTCAGAAGTCCGAGAGAAACTACAGGACGTTCTGAGGGAGACATGGGCAAACGTCTCACTGACACTGACTGAAGTGGACGTTTTATTGTCACCAGTAGGGCATAAGACCAAAGCTGGATTCTTAAGATATTCACATGAAATCACACTGGATCCAAACACAGCACACACATATATGTTGTTATCTGAGGGAAACAGAAAATCAACATTAATGAGTCGACGACAGTCTTATTCTAGTCACCCAGACAGATTCACTGGATGCTTGCAGGTCCTGAGTAGAGAGCGTCTGACTGGACGTTGTTATTGGGAGGTGGAGTGGACAGGGAAAAGAGTTAGTGTAGCAGTCGCTTACAAGGATATCAGGAGAACAGGATGGTTTAATGAATGTTTATTTGGATACAATGACAAATCTTGGGCATTAAATTGTGACCAAAACAGTTATAATTTTTGCTACAACAACAACCCAACTCCCATCTCAGGTCCTCGGTCCTCCAGACTTGGAGTGTACCTGGATCACAGAGCAGGTATTCTGTCCTTCTACAGTGTCTCTGAACCCATGACTCTCCTCCACAGAGTCCAGACCACGTTCACTCAGCCTCTCTATGCTGGACTTCGGTTTTATGGTTATGGAAAAACAGCTGAGTTCAGTAAACTCAGACAGAAGTGACTTCAGATGCAGTTTGTTAAAACCTTTATTTTAAAGCTGAAACTTCTTAGTTTTCCATGTTTGTTGCTTGGAGCGTAAACAGACATTTGCCTAAATGAAAATGTAAACTTCTCTGTGCTCTAAATGTTGGAGGAATATTTGCATTGATGTGTTTGTGTGTTGTATCTCCTCCAGAGAAATCACCAGACTTTCCTTTATCACTAAGATTTAGTTCTCACCACTTTGTTCATGTGTAAAGAAATCTATAATGACACTGACATGTGTTTGTGTGGCAGACCAGATGTTGTTGTTGTTCACATCTATGGACCAATGAGGTGTGTGGTATACAGGGGTTTGACCTGTTATAACCTGTGATCTTCGTGATCCTGATCAATGAGGAAATCAGTGGTTATTGACTTTTACACAGCTGAAATTTGGGTTGAAATGTAAATCAACTGATTGTGTGGATAAAGAAACCTGGAAACTCTTCTCTCCCACCTTTTCTGTGTGACATGAACACAGAATCAATTAACTTGCCTTGACAGACTGTGCTCGCGTCATTACAGTGCGCATATACATAAACAAGCTTGATTGTGTGACATTTCAAGAGCTCTTGGGGGCCTCTGGTGGCCACGGGGGCCCTAAGCAGACACTTTATTAGTACCAGCTCTGCTTCTAATGAAACCAATTTAGCACTGCTACCACGCTTTTCACACAAGATAAACACTGTAGTGAAGCAGAAGCTAAAACCAGTGAGGAACAAACCAGTCACTGTTGGTAATTATGAATCTGAAATAAGTACGGTGTCACTGGGCCACTCCTATTCAAAATGTACATGCTTCCACTTTTGCAAATTTTCCAGGAATGTAGAGTCACTTATTATAGCTACGTGGAGGACACCCAGATATATTTAATTCTTTCACAGCTGAAAGTAGAGTAGCAGTTTCCTGCTCTGTTCCACCTCTCCTGCCCCAGCTTTTCCATGGTTCCCAATCAGTTTTCATTGTCTCAACCTGTTGCTAAATATCCTCTGGTTTTCAGCCATATATACCAACTTCTTTCCCTCAGTCACTTGCTGGTCCTTTATGCAGTTCATGATATCTTACTGGTTTTCTTTGTTGCACTTGCTTCATCCTGACAGCCGAAGACCTAAGGAGTTCATCCTTAAGGTTTCCCTACCTGGTTTGCACCTGACGACGCCAATCAGGTGTTTCTGTGTCTGCCACTCACCTGTCTTCCACGGTCCTGCCTGCTCTGCTCCTGACGGAGCCATTACGCAATGTGGGCCCCTCTTAGTCCTATGTAAACCAGTCACCTCCAGTCCTGTGGCCAATTCACCTGTTCTCCTCACTACTCCTGAACCACCAACTCCTTGACAACATGCAATGTCATGACTCCAGTCTAGCAACCTCCACCTACCTGTAGCTTCTCACCATCGTCTGGGAATCTTCTGAACCAGCATCGACCCTGCTCATCTCCTCGGCAACCTGTGACACAGACTCAGCCTACACCTGTGTCATTCCACCACCGCCTGGGACCTAACTGGCTCTACAGCCAGTCAGTTTTACTCCTCTGCCTCCCTTGACGACGACTCCGCCAGCTCCAGTTCTACAGCCCCACTCACCTGGGGCCTCCCTTGTAGCA
>NW_018128094.1:796876-799452 GCF_001952655.1 Monopterus albus
CAGCTACGACCTGTTATCTCTTCAGCAGTACTCTTTCCAACCCTCAGGACCACCAGGGTTTCCTGTACATGGGAAATCTCTCCAGTCATCTGCCTCCCCTGAGCCTGCCACAAGTCCTGCTCCAGTGCATTCACCCAGATTTGGGCTTGATAGAAGCCTACCTGAAACACTGACCTCTTGTACTACTGTTTGAATAAAGTCCTATTGAGCTTGCTATCTGAGTCTGCCCTAGAGTTCTCATGCCTTGACTTGGCTCCCTAGCCATAACAACAGCTGAGGCTGTTGTCAAGTGGGAGCTGGTTCCAGCTGTGGGCAGCATCATGGCTAAAAGCACTTTTACACCTTGTTTAGTCTGAACTCTGGGGAGCACTATCTGATCAGTGCCTGCAGATCTGAGACACCTACCAGGCCTGCACTCAGCAAACATATCATATTGAGAAACTTCTAGACAATAAGTAGGGCCATAAATTTTATTCTGCACTTAACCTGAAGCCAGTGCAAAGATCTAAGGACTGAAGTAATGTTCTTTCTTCTTGGTCTTTGTCAGTATTCTGGCAGCAGCATTTTGAATGAGTTGCAGTTGTTTGATGTTCTTGCTGGGGAGGCCAATCAGTAGTCCACCCTAATAGAAATTAATGCATGAATGAGCTTTTCTAAGTCCTGTTTAAACAAAGTTTCTTTTATTAGCTATTTTTAAGAAACTAGAATGATGACTTTGTTACAACTTTGGTGCAGCCATTAAAATGTCAGTGACTACACTAAGATTCCTGACACAGGTTTTTAGTGTCTTGGACTTAAGGCAGTCACTGGCCACCAGCCTTCTTTCTTTATTTCCAAAAAGAATTCACTCTCTTTCATTTTTGATTAGTTGAAGGACATTTTGTTGCATCGATTTGTTGACAGTTTCAGGTTATAGGCATAATAAGTCTGAAGAACCATAGTCATTTGGTAAGAGAGTTAAATATATTGCTGCGTTTTGGCCTATGGCCATAATGGCACCTTCCAAACGAATTAACCATTAGATGCTAATGCTTGTGTGGTGATTATATAATTCTTTGACAGTTTTCATACAAATTCCTCTAACATTATTAGGTCTTCCAAAATATGAGCTCCAGCTGTACAAGTAACTATGTTTATTATGAATGTTTCTTATTATATATGTTGTCATTCAAAAACAATGAAGGTTGTTAATGAGGCATGCTTCCTCTGCAGAAATATACAGACTTATATACTGTATATACCTATATATATATATACTTACTAAGGATAATCTGTGATCTAGGAATTGTGTTCTTTAAGTTCTTATTTTGTTAAGCATCTCTTTTATTGTGAAATCTCATTGTGCTCCATGTGTTTAAGACCTGCTGTTGTTTGTAGTTTTTAGTATCTTATACAGTGGAACCTTGGTTTTCGTGATTAATCCATTCGAAAAAGTCCTACAAAAACCGAATCGTATGAAAACTGAAGCAATATTTCCCATAAGAAATAATGTAAATCCAATGAATCCATTCCAGACACCCAAAAATATTAACAAAAAATACATTTTATAGAGAATAACTATATTTTTACATACAGAAAACAATGAGAAATAAATATAAATGACCAATGAAATGGATAAAAAACATTTAACATCACTTTTACCTTTATTGAAGACTCTTGTTGGCATATGGAAGATGGCGAGGAGGGGAGAGGGAGGAGGAGAGGTTATTGTTTGGAAGGGGAATCCCCCTCCATAAGGACTTCATGTAACAAGGCCCAATCTGGGGTTACTTCCCTTCACTCATTTCTTCAGGGAAATGAGTGGCCAAGTCAAGCGGGCAGGCAGACGAGTTTGGTACAAACTAATGACGCTGAACCGACCAATCAACTGTACGAAAACCGAGCGGATGTACGAAAACTGGGACAAAATTTCGATAAAAAAAGTAATTGAAAACCGAATCGTACGAAAAGTAGGGCATACGAAAACCGAGGTTCCACTGTACTTTATATTTTCACTGTATTTCATTCAGGTCTGTTGGTTCTAACTTTCTTGTTTTTATTTTGAAGCAATTTTTGTTTTTAAAAGCTGCTTTATAAATATGTTAGGTAATTTCTTAGTTAGATAGACAGTGATTAGAGATCTGTTGTATTAGAAAATGTTAGTGTAGCCAGGATGTTTTGCTCAGGCTGTTAAATGCTCAGTTCATTGTCATGAGTTCTGCAGGCTGCATCTAGGCCAAGGTCACTAGATTGAAGAGTCTGCAGGCAGGATGAATATTGTTAGTAGCATGATATGTTCAGCCGTAATCTTAATCCAAATATCTTCCGAGGCTTACTGTTCGGACATGTCCCTGAATGTCCTGTATGTTTTTAGATACACACCACTAATCAACAGCTACACACTTTAATTTTCTCCATGTTTTGACTACTGCTCTGGTCAGCTGCCAAGCTGGCATATCAGGTGACGTCATGGTTTGACGTTGCCTGTGTAGGATGGGGCTAGCCCAACCAAGTGATTAAATTGTATAGGCTATGAGGTTCGGGGCTTTTTCATCTTCCGGGTTGCCTGAGCGCAGTACTAGCGGTGGAAGATGCCT
>NW_018128094.1:800004-801897 GCF_001952655.1 Monopterus albus
TCCAGCGTGTCCTGGGTCTTCCCTGGGGCCTCCTCCCGGTGGGACATGTCCGGAACACCTCCCTAAGAAGGCACCCAGGAGGCATCGGAAACAGATGCCTGAACCACCTCAGTTGGCTCCTCTCTGTGGAAGAGCAGCAGTTCTACTCCGAGCTCCTCCTGGGTGACCGAGCTCCTCACCTTATCTCTAAGGGAGCACCCCACCACCCTGTGGAGAAAACTCATTTCGGCCACCTGTATCCGGGGTCTTGCCCTTTCGGTCATGACCCAAAGCTCATGACCATAGGTGAGAGTCGGAACGTAGATCGACTGGTAAATCGAGAGCTTCGCCTTGCAGCTCAACTTCTTCTTCACCATGACGGACCGGTACATCCCTCCCCACCCGGAAGGAAACAAGCCACCCTTTCCTGACTGAGAACCATGGCCTCAGCCTTGGAGGTGCTGATGCTCACCCCAGCCGCTTCACACTCAGCTGCAAACCGCCCCTGTGCACGCTGGAGGTCCTGGTTTGATGGGGCCAACAGAACAACGTCGTCTGCAAAAAGCAGAGATGAGATCCTGTGGTCCCCAAACCAGACTCCCTTGGGCCGCTGGCTGCGCCTACAAATTTTGTCCATAAAAATAATGAACAAAACCTGTGAAAAGGGCAGCCCTGGCGGAGTCCAACATGCACTGGAAACAAGTCTGACTTACTGCCGGCAATGCGAACCAAGCTCCTGCTCCGGTCGTACAGGGATTGGACAGCCCTTAGCAAAGGGCCCCGAACCCCGTACTCCCGGAGCACCCCCCACAGGGCGCTGCGAGGGACACAGTCGAATGCCTTCTCCAGATCCATGAAACACATGTGGACTGGTTGGGCAAACTCCCATGAACCCTCCGCCACCCTGAAGAGGGTATAGAGATGGTCCAGTGTTCCGTAGCTAGGACGAAAACTGCATTGTATCTTTTTTGAAAGATCTTTCATTTTTAAAGTTTGACTTTATTTGCAACATGCAAATGAGAGAAACCTTTTCTTGTCTCAGTTTTTTCACCTAAAGTGACAGTAAGCAATAGCAGTCAAATATTTTTTAGAAGAAACATCCCCCTGTGCTGGAAATCTTGTTCATTTACTAGCCCCTAGTGGTCGGTTTGGCGATAAGTTTTGTTTTTCTTCCACTCGGTAAAATGACAGACAGCCTACAATGTGTTACTGGTGTTTACCAACGTTTATGCCTTGAAGTAACTATGTCCGTAAGTGAAAACATTGAATTATTGTTGTCTTAGTGTTTTCACTAGAAAATTATTTAGTCTTTCATACATTGGTAATTTGTTGATGTGAAATGATTGGCAACATGTCTTGCTTGTTTGCTAGCTCTACTGTGTGTAAATGTGTTTTGTTAGTGGTTTATTTTCCTTTAGCACTCATACTTTCTTGTTTATTATCCTTGTACGTAGGAGCCAGTTTATTTAAAGTGTAATGTGTAACCTACATAGTGTATTACTGTGTAATATTTCTTGCACATGCATAGTAAATTGCTGATATCTATTTTTGTATTCATTTCAGTTTTACAGAAACAACCAGTAAAGCCACATGTTTTTCAAGAACACAGTTTGTTAGAGTTTTTGTTCGCTATCTGTCTAACTCTGGATAGGGGACGCCACTGTGAGGACAGAATACCCCCCAAACTGATCTTAATGGGGAGAGTTGCTGTTGAGGGCTTGTTCTGATGTAGCTACACTTGACCTTGCTTTATAATATTCATGAAGTAGCACAAAATTAAAATACTCAAGTACTGATACCGCAAAATGGTTATGCCTTCTGTTTCTTCTGTTAAAGGGAGTTGCACCTTCTCAATGTTGCCCAGAGCTCGCTCAGAGGGGAATTGTTGTGTTTCACTGGATTTACAAAAGGGAG
>NW_018128094.1:801972-803885 GCF_001952655.1 Monopterus albus
GTGTCCTTGGGCAAGACCCTCCACCCCCCCCCCAGTGTGCCCCCGATGGTTAGCGCCATCAGTTGAGGTGGCGCCGCAGACGGCTGCCATCGGTTCTGTACCGGAAACAAATTCTTTGTGTGTAACATACTTGGCCAATAAAGGTGATTATCCTTATCCTTAGCCCTGCGATGGATTGGCGACCTGTCCACGGTGTACCCTGCCTTCGCCCGATTGCCGGCCGGGATTGGCTGCACCCCCTTCCCCCGTGACCCCGTTCAGGGACTAAGCGGTAGAAAATGAATGAATGAATGAATCCTTATAAGTATAATTGCAGACAGAGATTTTAGCTATAAAGCTAAAAGTTGTACCTCCCAAGTCTTACAAAGTACTTGGCCATGGGGAATTTTGTTTTGGTACACGTCCTCTGTAGCACTGTAACATCTGTGCACCAACCTTCATTTATGTAGAAGCAGATTCCACCTCCTCTCTTTTTCCCAGACAGCTCCTTTACACGATCCGCTCTGTACACCTGGAAACCCGGTACTTGAATCACGCTGTCCACGATGGAGTCGCCAAGCCAGGTCTCTGTGAAGCACAAAGCAGCAGAGCGTGCAAAGTCAGAGTTAGTCCTGTTGACGAGAAAAAATTCATCCATTTTGTTGACCAGGGAGCGGAGATTAGTCAGTTGAATAGATGGGAGTGAGGTCCATGTTCCCCTCTGTCGTAACCGCACAAAGGCGCCAGCCCGTTTTCCGCATCGCCGACATTTTTTCCAGGTCCCATATATCGCTGCTGTGCCTCCGATCCGAATGTCCATACAGCATTCTTCATTCACAAAAATCGGAGGAAGGTAGTTCGGTGTGAGTTGTCCAATATTTAACAGTTACTCTCTGGTAAAAGTAATCCGGGATGAGTTGCAAAAGACCAAGAAAACAAAGAAAAACAACAAAACACAAGAGAGCGCGAGTAACCACCACAGCCACCATCACTGTCGGTGCCGGAAGTAAAGAGAAAAAAAATAGATTACATAGAGAGCCTTTAGTTTTTAGGTTGCTGCTTTGACAAAACAAGGAACTTGCTGGTTGGTCATCTGCCTTGAGTGATTGTGGTGAACAGAATGAACTGGCAAGACAGTTTCACAGGTAAGGTACCTGAAAGCTAAAGGCTCTCTGTCATATCCTAATTTTGTGAACTGCAGGAAACACAACAAATCCACTTTTATGTTGAGCCAGATGGCCTCCCACCAAATGCCTGGTTCTGTCAGTGGTTTCTTCCATTACAGGGAGTTTTACCTTCCCAGTGTTGCCAAGAGCTTGCTCAAAGGGGAACTGTTGTGATTCACTGGATTTACAACAGTATATAATACAAGTATTGGACACAGAGATTTTCCAGAGAAATGTGTAGTTCATGACATTTTAAGTTCTTATAACAGCAGAAATGATTCCAAACCTGATGTTACATTAATGTGAACCCAATGTATAAATGGAAGTGATACATGAGTGTTCCATGAAAACTCAAACATGTCTATTATTTCAGATGCTTGACAAATCAATCATTAATCCTGACATCCTAAATTGAAGACTCAGGAATCTTTATTGTCATTATGCATAACACAGCTCTTGGCTTAGAACACACATTATTTACATAAATAACACAAATTGTGTAATTCAATATAAAATATGAACAAATAAAAATAAGAATGTATAGGTCCTAATCAGGTCAGCAGCATGTTAGCAGCAAAAGAATATAACATTTGTTAGGTATTTTTAGTCAGATAGGCATTGGTTAGACACTTCGTGTATTAGAAATGTTTAGTGTAGACAGGATGTCTAGCTCAGGCTGTTAAATGCTTAGTCATTCCCATGGGGTACTCCAGGTTGTTCAGGTTCAAGGATAACTAGATAGAAAGTTGATTACTGTTAGGAGACAGA
>NW_018128094.1:804016-833416 GCF_001952655.1 Monopterus albus
TTGATTTTCTTCATGCTTTGACTACTGCTATGGTCAGCTGCAAAGCTGGCACCGGAGACGGTTTGGTGTCCCTGAGTAGTATGGGCTAGCCCAAAGTGATATAAAGTATAGGCCTGTTATGGTTTGGGGCTTTGTCCTGTTAGGTAATTTCTTAGTTAGATAGATATTCAGAGATTTGTTGTCTAGAAATGTTTAGTGGAGACAGGATGTCTAGCTCAGGCTGTTAAATGCTTAGTTATTTTTATGTGCTGCAGACTGCATCTAGGCCAAGGCTAATTAAATCAGACAAAGGCTGCAGGCAGGGATGATTGTTATTATTGTTATTATTAACTGTAAGGCTAATCATAATATTTTTCTTAATGTGAAATGTCATGTCAAATTGTTCTTAGATACACACCACAAATCAACAGCCACACACCTTGACTTTTCCTCATGTTTTGACTATTGTTATGGTCAGCTGCAAGCTGGCTGCCTGCGCGCAGGTTTGGTGGTGGGAGAGATCTGGACGTGTAATGTTAATTTTACCTGTGATCCTCTGAATAAACCAGCACGGTTATTTTTTATAAAATCTAAGTGGTCTACTTCGTCTTTGTGAGTTCCTGGTTTGAAAGAACCGGAAGGGCTTTATAATACAAATAGAGCCTATAATGGTGTGAGTCAAAAAGCAGGTATTGGTCCATGTGTGTAGGTTTCCGATATACTTCAGACTACAACAGACTGTTGCCTGGGTGGGTGGGGTCTGCAGCAATACGTCTGGCCTTCTTTTGTATCCGGCCAGCATATAGTGAGTCCTGATCAAGAAGAGGACTCCCTACAATGCCCTGAGCTGTTCTCACCACCCAGGTCGAGTGCTTTCTGTCCTGCGCAGTGCAGCTCCCGTACCACACTGTTGCACTGAGACAAAGGATGCTCTCTACTGTCGCTCTGTAGAAGTTTGCAAGCAACTGAGAGGAGAGACCAGCAATTCTGAGTACTACTCCAAAGATTACTTGGGATTTGTTTTTAATTTATTTTAATGATTGTATGCTGATAATTGATTGCTTTTGTCCCTTGTTCTCAACGTTACAAAGTCTTTACAAAGTTAACTATTCCTTTCTTCCCACAGAATGATCCATGTTTCATGTATTGCTTAAAATTGTGTGTTAAATGTGTTATTCTATATTATAGTTACATGAAATGGTTTTTCAAACATACAGCAATGGTGGAAAAATAAACATGCTCAAAACAATCTCTCATTCAGGTACTTGCAGACTGGGTGTGGACCTTTGGTTTTTTGAAGGTGCAGTGGACAATCAAAAACCATTGCCATGAGAATCTCAACCAGTCAGAAGACTGGGCCTGCAGACCCATGAAACACTCAGATGAAGTTGCTGTTCTGGCTGGCCTATGTGAGTTACTCTCTCTTTTGTCTCAGTCATTCAAAAAAAGAAAAAGTTTTACAGAAACAGAATGAACAAGGAAATTTTGAGCCTCCTCAGGGTATGTCTTTCATCTGATTGTTTTTTTTTTTGTGTTAAATGTATTTTTTATTTAGATTGCATGCTCACATTGCCACAAGAAGTGTTTTTATTAATTTGCCACACACTATTATTTGGATCTACCCCTGTAAACCAGCAGGAAGTAACCTGAAGAAAACATGCACCAAAATTTAAATCCTCCAAGTTTAGATGAAAGTTGAGAACAAAAGGAACTTTTTGTAGCAAAGCGGAATTAAGTTTTAAACTGAATCCCTTGTTAAACTACAGAGACACTACCAGAACGAAACAATCATTTTGAACTAGAAAATTGCATTCTCTGAAGAAAATGCGCATGGATACTGAAAAATCGCCCTGAAAATGCTGAACATTTTGACACCTGAATGCTTTTGCTAGCTGAAAGTATGCTGAAGTTGGAATTTTCCCATTCATTTGAATGAGGCAAGATTTTCAAAATAAAGCTAAATATTTTAAAAGGATGAAGTTTAGAAAAATTCTGAAGAGAAGCATGAATGTCCTTGAGTAGCTGAACATTTTGCTAGCTGAAATTATGCCGAAGTAGAATTTTCCCATTCATTTGAATGGAGCAAGATTTTCAAAATAAAGCTAAATATTTTTATTTTCAAAATAAAGATAAATATTTTTAAAAGTATGAAGTTTAAAACACTTCTGAAGAGAAGCATGAATGTCCTTGAAAAGCTGAACGTTGAAATAGCTGAAAGTTTGCTGAAGAAGAATTTCCCCATTCATTTGAATGGGGCAAGATTTTCAAATTAAGTTGAATATTTAAAATGTATGAAGTTTAGAAATCTTCTGAATAACAGTATGAATGTCCCTGAAGAGCTGAACATTTTGATAGCTGAAATTATGCTGAAGTAGAATTTTCCCATTCATTTGAATGGGGCAAGATTTTCAAAATAAAGCAAAAATATTTTAAAAAGTATGAAGTTTAGAAAACTTCTGAATAGTAGTATGAATGTCCTTGAAGAGCTGAACATTTTGATAGCTGAAATTATGCTGAAGTAGAATTTTCCCATTCATTTGAATGGGGCAAGATTGAAGAATAATAATAGTTTATGAATAAAGACCAGGAAAACATGGTATGGATGCTTAATCAGCATCCATACAATTAAATATGGCTTATCGGCGAGACACCTCTGAACAAACAAACAATAGAAGGACCCTAGTGAAGCCAAAATTGTGGAAGAAGAACTGGTCACCTGAGAAGCTGTTCCATTCCTAAGAGCAAGCCCAGAAACCTGGCGACAACAGATTGTCTTCAGCTCGAGACCATCTTGGAACTCTGGACCCAGCTTGACTCTGGCTCAGAGATACTCCAAACCAGTGCGTCTCTTCTCCTGAACATGTGGAGTCTCCAAAGCTAAATGGCTCACTCCTGTTAACAGCTAAGTGTATTCTGGAAAACTGATGTCTGATGAAAACTAAAGTTACCAACTATTAGCCACCAAATTAAAGTTTTTAACCTACATCAATCAACCGTTATTTTTCCTCTCCATATTCGTGACTAAACCCTAGATCTAGAATCTAGCTCAACTTTTGACCAGAATAACCATTGCTAATATCAGACTGTTCAGTCATTCATTCACCAAAACATTCACAAATGTACCATTTGAATTACCCCCCTTATCCTGATAATTTACCCTGTGTACATATTGTAAATAAATTTATTTAGCTTATAACAGGCTTCATTATCCTATGTGTCACTCCTATTTTCAGTAAAGGGGTCACTGAACTGAATGCTCTCGTCTCAGGTTCCAGGTTCGAGCCCAGGCTGACCCAAGGCCTTTCTGTGTGGAGTTTGCATGCACAAGGAAACTATTTTTGTCCAAATGGAATACCCATCACTAAATAGGGGTGGTGGGCTAAGACATAACTTGTCATCCATCTACAACTCTGTTTTGAGATCTCTGCCCAAACACGCCCACCAGGACAACAGGCACAGGTGAGGGTTCAAAGACGGGTAATGACGCTCACTGATACTGGGCTATAACGATTCAGTCATTACTGGACATTGTTGGCCTTCAAAGGACTGAAACACCACAGATGGGGATAAATATCTCCAGCTCAACGCAAGGCGGGCAGAACTGATGAAGCCTCTTGGATGAGAGGTGAAACGTCTTCGACCTAAAACCAAGTCCATTTGATTTTTTCAGCTTACTGGATGACTGAGAATCTGCACAGACATTGGCAGAGAGAAAGGGAGAGAGGAGCAACTCTGACACAGGCACACAAATGACTATATAAATAAGACATATATGTGTGTGGGGGGGTGGGGGGCATCTTTCTTCTACTGATATATCCTCCCCACCAACATGTTGCCTTTTTGCCAAAACAGTATTTGATAAGGAGAGGAAAATGGAAACTTATTCTGATAGCTTGTGTGAGGGGAAAAAAAGCTTGAGAACAAAAGAGTGGAGAGAAGAAAGGGCGCACAAGTGTTACAGGGAACAGAGAGTCATTGTTTTGAATTCAGCATGTGTTTGTTTGACAGGTTAGAGTTTAAATGGCCAGAGACGGGGCAAAGGCATTTCTGTACCCATTCAACAACAGCTCCATGCATGGCAAGGTTTAATGTTCAACCTGATTCCTTGTTCTGCTCAAAACAAAATTTTAACCCTTTTACCATTTCTCTTCACTTTGCTAAGGATTTTCCTTATGTACAACATGACTGTCACTCCCTCTGTTGGCCAGTCTGGGATATGTTTTAGCCCGATTACTACAAGTCACATGTACTTTTTGTCACTGTTAACCAGAGTTTTCCAAAGACTGCTGTTCTAAGGCATGGAAATGTAGAGTTCAAAATAAAGCAGATAAGTAGTGATATGAGAAGTAGAAGAAGCTACACTGACTTGCATTAGAAACCAACATCAAAAGTTCCTACTGGATCTCATTCTCATCAAATACTGATGCACTGCCAAACCCACTGGGATCTCATAAATATGCACCATATACCCAGTGGTGTCTGTATACTGATGCATAGTGTTTTCAGTTGACCTCGTTGTTAAATCACTCAGCAATATTAGATGTTTACACCAGCAACCCCAGGATTTTCAAGGTGAATAAAAACTGAATATGTAGCTTGCTACAGGAAGCACTGCAATCAGCTTGGAGAAACATAAGTTAAACCTTTATGTGTTTAGTTCAACAAGTCCACCAGCCTAAATCACTCATACAGGTAGTTTTCCCCCACCTTCTGATATGACGCGTAGGAGCATCTACTGTTATTCTACTTCCCAGTGTAGGTGGCAAGAGCTCCATCAACATTAACTACATATGTCACAACAGCAAGTTTAGTGGGCCGAGGTCATGGAAAAAGGCAAACACATAATTTGTCAGGGACAGCATGTAAAGCTGCCGATAATATCGGGGGTGAGTTCAATTATAAGGCTAGACGAGGAAAAGCAAAACACTGTCTCTTTAATCAGAGCACTGGTCAGAAACAGATGATACACTATGCTGGAGTCTGATTCAGCATGTAACACTCTCAGGTTGATAATCCAGTCCAGGCTCAGAACCAGCAAACTCACACATCCAAGGTATCCACAAGAAGATCGGTCAGTAAAGGAATTCCATAAGTCAATGCACAGAATGTAGACAGAATCAGAAGGGTTAGGCAGTACTCAATGCTCACAAGGTAATTCATGGTCAGAGCTGGAATAACAGGGACAAGAAGAAACACTGGAAAGTCTGAACATGGGTTAGAACAATCTGGCAGCTTACTGGTGGGAGGAAGTTATAAAGAGGTGTAAACAGGTGCAAACAATTGTCACTGATTAGTGTAAAGAAAGAGTCTGTAGCTGAGGTGAGACTATAACTGGAAGTGGTGTCAGAATAAAAGCATGGTACTAGAAGCAGAGGAAACGGAATCATGACATAATTAGGATGCCAAGCCTAATATTTAGGATTACAATGAAGGTTAGAGTTACCCTAACCCAACTTCCAGCCAGAGGGTGAAATAATGCAATCTTGGTCATAACACCCCATATTTGTTTGCATCCAGGTCCCACTTAGAGATTGAAATGGGTGAACACTGCACCAACAAGCACAGATCCCCATTTTTGTGATAAAATGAATATGTTTTAAGTAAGATAATGCCTAATCAAAATATACAGTGTTCAGGAGTCTCACCATTGAATTAAACATTAGGATGTGAATGAAATGATTCATACAGATCCTCATAAAGTAACTGAAAATTATGTTTTAAATTATACAGAATAGTACCTGTACTCACTGTGGGTAAATAGTGTGAACGAAAAATGTGTATTCATGTATTAATGTGTTTATTTTGTTTTAATAAACACCCTCTGAAGTCACTGCATATAAAGAAAAGTGCATTTAATCTAGTTATCAGGTATGTATTCATTATTTATAATTTTTTTTTAAAGATTTGAATATAGAATTTACAGTGGAGAAAATATTTCTGAACAGTGGCAGTTGTCACTGAGTATCTTACTTGGGTAGAAGGGGGGGACTTATAATATGTTCACCCCTGTGAGGGTGACTGGTGCAGGCTCATTTTACCTCTCTGTTCATGGAGACAAAGAAGGTTTTTGTGGGCCAAAAGCCCCCCCACCAACACTGTTCAACCTTGAGTCTTTACTCCCCTGCTTATAGCAGGACAAGGGAGTCACAGACAGCAGATTATAAAAGCCCTTTTACCAGACTTTACTGTCCCTGTTCTCAGTGCATTTCAGTTGTAAGCACTCATGTGTAACAAACACCCTATACATAACCCTATGAGGGATGCAGTACTAAGTGGTCAGAAACTGATTTGAAGAGCTGTGTTTGGCTTTATCACAAGCTTGGCACTATTATCTTCGGTTACTGTATGTAGGCCTGCGGTATATTATGCATAAGACACCATGCCTGCAATAGTTGGACTATGTACTGATGTCAGTTAAAAATGTGACCCCAGTGCAAATGTCAAGCTCCACCTATGGTGCAATTGAAGCATATTCACCTCATCAGGTAGGTCACCTGTTAGACTCTTTGTGTTAGAAACATTTTACTTGAATCTCTTCTGAGAAATTAGACTTCTTGTTAAGATACGCTTGCACATGGAAGTGAGTGAGTGGAAAAGAGAGGTGGACCCAGGTAGCCTACTTCAGTTCAAGCAATGATTTATTATAACACAGTGCAGTAGTGATAACAACAAATAAGTGGATGATAATGGAACTGAGTAACCGAAGTGTCGACCAGCAGCAGGAGTAGAGGGATGATGAGTTGAATGAGGTGGGCTGAGCTGCGTCGCGGGGTCACTCCTGGGCTGGTTGGTGGGTGATGGTAGCTACTGGCAAAACACAAACAGAGAGGAGTTGGTATGGCAGACAACTGGTGACTGTCTGGGAGGGTAAAGGTGAGCCAAGATCCGGAGGAAAAACAGTCCAAGAGGGGGAAAAAAATTGGAACTGCCTAGAGGAGATGAAACTCACGGTAATCCTGGGCATACACAACAGGGGAACTGGAAACACACAAAAATACCAAAACGAAGACTAATCATAAAGGGAGACAAAGAGACAGCCCGAGAACATGAACGAACTGGCAGGGAGTGAAAAGTGAGCAGGGTATAAATAAGGTGGGGGACTGAGTGAATGCAGCTAGTGATAATTAAGGAAACAGGTGGCAGGTGTGTGAGGTGGAGTGAGCTAAGACAGAAAAAGTGAGAAAAGGCAGGTGTAGCCAAGCAAACCTGACACTTCTAGTGTGGCCCAGATTTGTTTTACGTTCCCCCAACAAGACAGGGCAGTTATTAAATCAAAACATCTAAACACTGCTGATGAGCCTGTACATTCCAGTACATTTTTGATGATGCTGCATGGAGGTAGAAGTCAATGTGGACTGAATAGATCAAACATTTCCATCGTGCATATGCATAGCTCACTTCTAGTGAACTCCCACTTTGAAGTTAGTAGTGCCTGAAACCCACCGTCAAGTACTTCTTTAAGTAGTAGGCTACTAAGAACTTTAGCCCAGAAACAAGGAGATGAGTGAGAGAACTGAGTTGTACATGAAGTCCAACACAGACATCACCAGAGCAGAAATTCTTCAAAAGAAAAATTGGCTACAAATACATAACATACACAAACAGCATGTGTACAATTCACCGGTTTATACTTCAACTGAAATATAACAGCCTAATCGTCATCATCAGTATCATGCTGACTGCTAGGCTATAGAGCACTACAGTGAAACTTGTTTCAGAAGTGATTTTCCACAGTTGTTTTCCATAAGTTTCCCTCTCTTTGATTTTCATTGTAAATACAGGCTATGCACATAGGATGGTAAAGGTATTTAAAGTAATTTCAGAAAATATTCATTACATTATAAAACGGAAGTGGTGCACCATCTGAGAGACCTGGTGGCACCATTATAAATTGTTATTCTGGAGTCGTGACTATCAGAACAACAACTGAATCACTTTAGGGTGACTGTGTATCTTTAAGTCTATTTAAATTATAGTATGGGTCACAGATCAAAGATTAACAGGCCGGGTGAGGATGGATTTTGTTCAGAAATAATTGGTAAAGGGTTAGGGCTGAGCAGGGGCTTCCAAATATGGACCTGTGGCTTTAATCCATGCACCGGGAGTAAACCTGAAAAAGAAAGTATGCCTTCCTGATTACAGAAAACAGAGTGAGGCTCTGGGTATAACACCTGTAGCAAGGGAGGGCAGCAACAGTAGGTTTGGTTTCAGTCATTGGTGTCTCTTAACTGTGGTGCAGGTCCAGGGCAGCGACCTAGTGGAGGATATCGGCAGCAGCGGTGTAGTGATAAGCTGATCCGGAAGTTGATACGGACAGAGAAAACCATACACTCGTCAACTGAGGAAGAGGCAGACCAGGAACAATGCCCACTGCATTTAAGTGGAAAGGAAGGTAGATGTTGCAGCTGAGAGCGGGTTTTGTCTTCACAGGTAGCAGCAATGTGAAATGATGGTGGCTTCAGAAAATGACAGCACCCAGAGTACTGAGACAGCCAGACAGTAGGACTCCTACTAAACACTGGAGAAGAGATAAAATAACAGGTAAAGCTCACATAACAGGTGTGGGCTAATGAGGACTCCCAGAGGCTGACAGGAGGAGGTAACAAATAAAGGCAGCTGGAAATCCAGGCAAAGAAATCTAACGACAGGAGAGAAAAAAATTAACAAGTATAGGCACAGGTACCATTAACAAAAACAATATAACTCCTCTTCAGCTGGCCAACAAACATAACACCTGAGCTCAGACAAAAATATAACAGGGTGAAACCAGGCAGAGGTACAGACAGATGGCAGGCAGGCTCTCAGTTTCTGGAGCAATCCCAAGTCAAAAATCAGACAGGCAGCAAACTTATAGACCAGGGGTGCTCACACTTTTTCACCTTGCAAGCTACTGTTGGTCTTTGGTTCTTCTTACCATTGCTAACTCTGAGAGACGAGGCAGTCCAAGCAACTTCAAAACAGTGCTGATTTAGTCAAAAGATCACAGGTAAAATTAACATTACACGCTCAGGTATCTTGCACCTCCAAAATGCTCGCAGGCAGATGTAAGATGAAAGCCCCTGAACCCACCAGGCCTATACATTATATCCCTTCGGTTGGGCTAGCCCCATACTACACAGAAACGTCAACCGAGATGTCTCTGTTGCCAGCTTTGCAGCTGGCCCTAGCAGTAGTCAAAACATGAAGCAAATCAATGTGTGTGTGTCTGTTGATTAAGTGGTGTGTAGCTAAAAACATTCTCACACGACCTCTAGTAACATGTCGTGATATTAAACATAAGAACATATTATGGCTAAGGCTACAGTTATACATGTCATAATAATAATATTAAACACCCTGTCTGCTGACAGTCATCAACTTTTCTCTCTAGTTATCCTTGACCAGATGTACCCTGTAGAAACTCATAAGCATGACTAAGCATTTAACAGTCTAACTAGACATCCTATCTCCACTAAGACACAGGCCAGGCAACAGGTAACAGGCTTTGGATGAAAACTGGAAAGTACAGAAAGACAAGTTGGGTTTCTGGCATTGAAGAGGAGGTGGGTTAAATATACTGGTAAATGAGACACAAATGAACCCAAACAGCCACTGATTGGTTCTGGTAAGGCTGGAGAGAGTGAGACAGTGACAAACAGGAAGTCTTTTCCAAATTAAGATGCTAACCACTGCGCCACCCAGTAGTGATACAGACCAAATTAAATTGAATCAGAATCAGAATCAGAATCTGCTTTAATCGCCAAGTATGTTGAGCATACTAGAATAGAGGCTCTCATTGTGTTTTAGGCAAGAGAGAATGGATAACAGAAAATAGAATAGTTAGATACATATATACACATTTCGAGCTATAAGAGAAAAACAACAACAACAGTCGCGGCGCCATGATTCACTCATTCAGAACAGATTCTGCTGGAATCCAGATGGTGATGATTGGCTCTGGCCTGGCTGTGACTCGCACTATGTCAGAGGATATTTGCATAAAGTTGAGCGTTCCTCAACTTTCCCATGTACTGTACTTGGGCGCTTGACTGTGGAGCTCAGAGCTGCAAAGCCAGGTTCATCAGGAGAGGTCGAGAGAGCTAGACACACACCGAGAGAGAGAGAGAGAGAGAGGCACACACAACACATTGGAAGTCGGGGAGAAGGTTGGAACGGGAGCTGGGAGCTATCAGGGGTTTCACGAAGATGCCGTCCTCAGCGAGACGGAGATGGATCACAGAGCAGCCTCTGAGTTTTGGAACCTCGTAAGTCCACTCATGTTCTGCTCTGTGTACCACTGTCCTCTTACTTCACGTACCTGTTACTGCATCAGTAGTTTCACAGACAGACACTGAATCCTCATCCTGTGGCTGTCAGCCTGCTCACGTCCCGCACCGAGAATAATTACTTTCGGTGTCTGAACTCATGCAACGCTCTCTGCTGCTGATTAACACTAACATGCTTCGTGTTCCTTTCGCTGGGACACTCAGAGAATTTGACAAGTTTAAAGTGAAATCCAATATAATTTAATGTTGCTTCGATAGAATGTTTCATAGGATCATTTGCTTTTTTAAATAATCGTATATACCCAGACCCAGAAATGAGTTTAGAGTGCTTTTCTCATAACAGTATAGCCTACATGCATCCACTTTATGCAGTGTTCAGATCCCTTCACGTTTTGCACTTTATTGTAATGTACATTTAATTATGAATAAGACTGAAATTTTACCCATTGCATTCAGCAATGACAAAGGTTTAGTTTAGTTGCACAGTAAAAACACATTGCACTTACGTCTACACACAAAAAGACATGACATATTGTCATGTCATGCGTCAAGCATACCCAAAAATCACAAATCATTTCAGTGAGAAACCACAAGATACATAATTTTAAGCAGACTAGCTCATCAAATATGTTTTTTTTTCAAGCATATCCAAACATTTCTACCAGATCACCTCAAAAAGAAATCATCTTAAAAAACAGCAGCAACAACAGAAACACTTCAAGATACAGATATTCTAAGTAGCCAGTAAACTCTAAGCCTATTTTTAAAATTTGAAAGTGAGGAGTCTTGTGTAACAAAGTGGTAATATCTATTGTTCTAAAAACTGTAATATGTATCAGATGTACACATCTGGTACTATATGTGTAAATTACTGAGGTTGGCAAAAAAAAAAAAAAAAAAAAAAGAAAAAGGCTGAAAAAAGTGAAAACATTCTGGAGAAAATTCCTGCTCTCAGTGTAAGTCGAGTTTTAATTAGTTGGACTTTAAACCCATGGATTTACAGTTAAATAAAATAAAATAAACACCCTGGGTGTCCTCAGAATGAATACTCCCACACCAGGATCACCTTACCTGGCTTAGTGATGTGTAAAGTGGCACATTTTTTGTTACTGTTCCAGTGTTATTGGCTGTTATCATCAATTCATCATCATGAGTCCAGATGCCACTTTGTCAGACAATCATGCTTTTTTAAGTATTTTATTAGCTGACAATATATTTCAACTCAGTTAAATTATTTAGGGTCATGTCTTGTGAAACGAAATATCAGGACATCAGGGCATTAGGCATGGGTGAGAGTGAAGTATAGGGTTGTATAGTCCTGTCAGATGTAAGGTGTACAAGCATATGTGCACATTTTTTTTTGCTGATATGCGCTACTGTAGCCTCAGCTTTATTGGCTAAGCACGTTTTAAGGTTAACGGTAGGATTAAGGGAACAAGCATTAAGAACACGGTGATCCACCATGAAACAGTGATGTAAAAGCTGAGTGCTGACGCTGTATCCTTTCCCAGGTCACAGGCAGAGTGAAATGTTAGCCTATCAGCATCAGATTACAGTCTGCTGGTTGGATCTGATAAGTGTAATAGTAGTCCAGGTTGTGTGGATAATGGTGGCTGTTGTTACCTTGAGGCCATGCCAAGGTTTGTGGAGGAAATGTACACTGTACTGAATTCAGAGAATTTAACCCCCCCAACATACACACACATTCAAGTGTTTTATATCAGGTCTTAGCAGTGACCAGTTTTTATTTGATTGTGCTGTTTGAGACCAAGCCTTTATTTGGTTTGATTATTTGACATTTAATTTGGGCTTCTGGAAATTTAAATGTGTTTGTTTTTCTGTAACTGTTCCAAATCATGCTGGCTGAGCTGGTATCACATACTGTAGTTCCCACACTTCATATCAGCAGCCCACTGTTTAGTTTAGATCATAAATGTGATTTCTCTGCTCAGGGTGACCAGGCTGTGAGGATAATTCTGTCCAGGGTCAAATTAGAAGCTGTGTCTGTCCACAGTAAGTTAGGACAACAGAGTGATTTGCACTCACACTGGCTGTACAATTGACTGAGCCCCAGCCCTCTGCCAGTAGAGAGATGCCTGGAATTCAGAGTTGCCTACCTGGGTCTACGTCTTCACATATACACAGAGGTTAAAGTTCATTTGTGTTTGTGAGGGCTGCAGAGGGAGGCGCAGAGGAGGAGCAGACCAGGCTGCAGATGCTGGTGCTTCCTGGGGCAGCTTGTGGCTCTTTCCCCTTCATAAAGTTCTGATGTCTGCAAAGATACTCTGCCCAGCTACATTCAGAGCAGACCAATTGTCAGCATGGGGTCATACATTACAGCTTTGCTGGGCTGCTTTCCACAAATCATGGTTTTGCAAATTGAACGCATTAAATTTCAGGCATCTAGTGATTTCAGCTTAATATCAAAACATTATGAAAATCACCTAATTTTACACATGCTTTAGATATGTTAGCTGAAGCATGGACTTTATGTGTGCTCTGTACTCTGCTTGTGCACACCCAACACAGGCCGGCATTTATAAAGCATTCAGTTTTACTTCTTGTCCTTTTTATCATGGAGGAAGTTTTGGATTCATGAATTCAACACCACTCTTTACATTTGACAAGGTATGTCATACTTTTGATCTTCCGTGAAATGTCTTGTTTTATTGAAAGTCAGAGTGCTATATTTTCCTGAAACAGGGCACAGTGCTAAGCTTATTGTGTCTAAATTCCAGAAACAAGGCACATATGGGCATGTTCAAAAATTTTGGTGACCACAGGCGCAGCCAGGCATTATCGGGCACATTGTGGAGGAGAGACGGAATATGTTAATAGAGGGAGGAATGCATCAATGGCAGAACTATTTATTGCAGAAACATTGCACATAAATATTCACTCAGTAGTCTGCTAACCAGCTTTTGTGTGTGGAAAAAAGTCTCTGGTCCTGTAACCAGCAGCAATTACAGTTATGGCTAAAAAGTATTGGCACCTCTGCATTTCTGTCAGATAACACACCACTCCTCCCAGAAAATTGTTCACAAATCACAAATTCTTTGGTATCCTCATGTTTATTTCTTTTGTTTGCATTGGAACACAAAAAAGCCAAATCTGATCCATTCCACACAAAACTCCAAACATAGACTGAGAGGGAGTTAATGACACACTCAACTTAATATTTGGTAGCACATCCTCTGGACAAAGTAACTGAAATCTGTCACTTCCTGTAACCATCATTGAGTTTCTTCCACCTCTCTACTGGAATTTTGGACCACTCTTCTTTTGCCAGCTGCTCCAGGTCTCTCAGGTTTGAAGGGTTCCTTCTTCCAGCTGCTGTTCTGAGATCTCTCCACAGCTGCTCTATGGGATTTAGACCTGGACTCATTGCTGACTACTTCAGAACTCTCCAGCTCATTGTATGAAACCATTTCTAGTGCTCTCTGAAGTCTGCTCTGGGTCATTGTCCTGCTGTAAGACCCATGACCTCTGACAGAGACCCAGCTTTCTGACACTGGGCCCTACATTGGGCCCCAGAATTCATTGGTGGTTTTCAGATTTCATAAAGCCATACACACAGTCAAGACATCCAGTGGCTGAAGCAGCTAAGCAACCCCTTGTTCTTCCCTAAGGCAATAATTAGTTTTTTTATTCCTCGTGGAACATGATTCACCCTGCCACTTGTATGGCGAAAGAAGCTCGGGGGAGACGCTGAGAAGCCTGCTTTTGTTGGGCCCTCACTTTATATCGGATTTAATCTCCCTACTCTGAAGGATGTGCCGGTAAGTTTTTTTTGTTAAATAGGGGGAGGAGGTGGGTCTGTGGGGTGACCATTGTCTGTAATCAGGATGTACATGACATGTAAACACATAGATATGCCAAAGGTTTTGAATTGAAAACCTTAAATTACCTACTTTAGCCAACAGAAATAAATAAATACATGGTGTACCCATGGAGAAATGAAAAAACTGCATTTTTATACTATCTGTTATAAAATCTATAATAAAATATTTTGTTGTAGAAAAGTAAGAGTGATATGCAAAATCATTTGAAGTACTATATGTAGTCACTAGTCAGCCCTTTGATCCAAGTGCATGTGTTAGGGTTGGTGTCTCTCACCAGGAGGTGAGACAGAGAGAAAGAGGACTCAGAGTGCAAACTCAGTGCTAGTTGGAAAACAAAAGAGTCGTTATTACAAAAAACAAGTGGTTGAAGGAAAACAGTCAATAGGGTTAATGTGGTCCAAACCAGGGTTGAGCAGTGGAGGCTGAAAGGACGAGGATGGGCAGGTAAGCAGGCAGGAACCAGGAGGATCAGAGGACCAGGATGGACAGGTGAGTGGATTGACGACACAGCAGCATAGAGGAGAAGTGTGCGATCCACAGTGGGCTGGTAGGTGAATGCAGCAGGACGTAGCAGAAATCATATAGGCACAATACAGGTCCAAGGAGTTCCCACGGGGCTGGAATGAAGCATAGCGTAACAGAATCCATGTGTGGCCGCATCGAACAAGACCTCAATCCCAAACATCAATGATCTGGTGACAAAGGAGCGTCTGCCAGCACTTTATGTAGGGAAGGTTGATTATTGGGGATGAGCCTCAGCTGTGCGCTACACCCAGAGTGGATAATCAGGTGATGCAGATCAGCTGTGTCACTGAGCCTGCAGGATGAGAGAGAGCGGGAGAGAGAAAGGGGAAGAGAGGCAGGTACTGCCAAGCGGACCTGACAGCATGTAGGGTGCGAAAGGTGGCCAGAGTGAAAAGGTCATAAATCATGATGCAAATCCTGACTTCACACCTCTGTTTGGCAGGAGCATTTTATATGTCTCTGCAGTGATGGAAGCCTGAATTAAGGGGTGGGGGAGGTGACAGTGGTGTGGTGGGTAGAGCAGTCGTCTCACAACCGGAAGGTTGAAGGTCCAAATCTCAATGCTTGCAGTCCACATGTCAAAATGTCCTTGGGCAAGACACTGAACCCCCCGTTGCTTGTGATGGCGGCACATATGGGGCCCTTGGCTCCAAACATAATTTTGTTGTACGTGTCACAATGTTACAATAAATAAAGCTTCTTCTTCTTTCTTAAAATAATCTTTGTGCATTTAAAACACAGTGTTGATGATCGTCTTAGCTGTAGACTCAGTTTGCTAAATACTCTCATTTAAACCAGAGACCCTGAAACAGCAACATAATCAGACTCAGACTCTTCGTGAATGTGCCTCTGGTACAGAAGCTCTCAATGTGATTTTAAAGCAACAGATAAAAGAAGACAACAATACTAAAAAAATAAATAAAAATTGAATATAAGAACACTAAAGATAAAAAAGTAGAAAAATGTATATTCAAATAGGAAATATGTGCAATGCAAAACAAGAAAAGAGGAGAGAAAAAAGGGTCACAATATTTATAAATATTAGGCCTGTCAAAGTTAACATGTTAATAATAAGTTAACACAAATTCCTTTTAATGCCATAAATCTTTCTGACACACAATTAATGCACACACATTCTGTGATTATGACCCTTGGCCTGCTTCATAGTTTGGGAAATCAGAAAGGAGCAGAAATTGATAACGAAAAGGCTTTTTGAATGCCAAGTTCATCTTAAAAGCCCTGCCAGATGGCTCTCTTTACAAGACCAAAGTTATTTGGTCTTTACCTAGGGGGTATTTACTGTCAATTCAATTGAATTACCATCGGAATATGTCGAGTCTCAAACACAACTTGAAAGCACATGGCTGATGCAGAAAGCCCTACTCCTGCTTACCAATGGCAGACCACACCGGGTAGTTTGTAACAGAGATATTTGGTCATGGCGCCGACCAGGGCTGCCTCAGACGTGTGCTCCCGTGTGTTTTTGTTATTGTTGTTGTTCATGTCAGTTTTCTGCAACACTGCGGATTACTTTTACGAGAATGAGTTTCTGAACATCCGTCAGCTGGACATATTCTCCCTGGTTTTCATTGATGGTGGAAGCTGTTTGAACATTTTAGCTGGCAGAGCAGCAGCTGTTTTTGGGAAGTGGAGGAGACACTGGAGGGGGAGAAGGGCCGGCGCCCTCGTGAGGCTACGATGGTGGGCATACCAAATTCCACTCCCAGCAATACATCTAACTAATCTCTCTCTAGCTAACAAAATGGATTAACTGCTCTTCGTCAATTGGACTAACTCAGATTTTTCACATTCTGCGGCATTGCTTTGTGGAAATGTGGCTCAGTGACTTGATACCTGACAAGGCTGTTCAGCTGCCAGGATGTCAGATCTACAGAGCAGACCGCATGAAGGAACTAGCTGGAAAAAAGACAAGAGGAGGAATCTGCTTTTACATTAATGGAAGTTGGCGTAGGGGCATTACAGTGCTGGACAGAAGTTGTAACTCAGACCTAGAGACATTATTCATTAACTGTAAACCTTTTTATTCTCCTAAAACATTTTCCTCATTTATCCTGGTTGGTACTTATATTTCACCACTGTGTCAGAAAATGCATTGCAGCTCCTAGCCAGCTGGATAATAAGTATGGAAGAGAAACATCCAGATTCCCTGCTCATTATTAACAGAGCAAACTGAACTCACGCATTGCCCAAATACAGACAACATGTCAGTTGTCCCACCAGGGACAAAAACACACTGGATCATTTTTATACAGTAATCAAGGACGCCTATCGCTCTGTTCCCCGTGCAGCTCTTGGGCTTTCGGACCACTGCATGATCCACCTCATGTCCACTTATAGGCTGAAACTTAAAGCTGCAAAGCCTGTGGTCAAAAAGATGGACTGGAGAGGCAAAGTCAGAGCTACAGACTGTACAGACTGGGGTGTTGAGGCCGCAGCTACAGATCTGGATGAGTATACTGACACCGTGACATCATATGTCAGTTTCTGTGAGGACATGTGCATGCCCATTAAGACTCTCTGCACATATAACAACACTAAACCTTGATCCACAGTGAAGCTCTATCATGTCAAAGAGGAGGCCTACAGGAGTGGGAGCAGTACTCTGTATAACCAGGCTAGAAACACACTGACAAAGGAGATCAGAGTAGCAAAGCGGAGCTACTCAGAAAGGCTGAAAAATCAGCACCAGACAGTGTGCCCCCTCCTCTCTGAAAGTCTGTGCTGACCAGTTGGCTCCCATTTTCATGCAGATCTTCAATAGATCACTGGAGCTTCATGCACTTCCCTCCTGTTTTAAATGCCCCACCATCATCCCAGTTCCCAAGAAAACCTCCATCAGGGAACTGAATGACTACAGGCCTGTTCGCCTGACATCTGTAGTTATGAAGTGTTTTAAGAGACTGGTGTTGGCCCACCTGAAGGCAAACACAGACCCCTGGCTGGATTCCCTGCAGTTTGCTTATCAAACAAACAGGTTAGTGGATGATGCAGTCAACATGGCACTACACTACAACCTGCAACACCTTGACTCACCAGGGACCTATGCTCGGATCTTATTTGTTGACTTCAGTTTGGCATTTAACATCATCATCCCGGACATCCTCTCCTCCAAACTTACCCTGCCCTCTGTGCCTGCCCCTACCTATCTGTGGATCACCAGCTTTCTGACAGACAGGAAGCAGCGTGTGAGGCTGGGGAAAACCACATCCAGCACCCGGACAATCAGCACAGGTGCCCTCCAGGGATGTGTGCTCTCCCCACTGCTGTTTTCCCTTTATACCAATGACTGGACCTCAGGAGAGCCCTCTGTAAAAATTCTGAAGTTTGCAGATGACTTGCAAACAGTCATTGGCCTCATTCAAGTTGGCCTACAGAGGTTGAACAGCTGGCCCTGTAGTGTGGTTGTAACAACCTGGAGCTGAAGACGTGGAAGACAGTGGAGATGGAGATAGTGGATTGTAGGAGGAGCTCCCACACCCTATCTCCACTCACTATACTCAGGAGCACTGTATCAGCAGTAAAGTCCTACAAGTTCCTGGGCTCCACTATCGCTCAGGACCTTAAGTAGACATCCAGCATCAACACCATCACCAAGAAGGCACAGCAGAGGATGTACTTCCTGCGCCAGCTCAGGAAGTTCAACCTGCCCCAGGAGCTGCTGATACAGTTCTGCAGTGGAATCATCAAGTCTGTTCTCTGCACTTCCTTCTCTGTCTGGTTTGGCTCAGCAACCAAACAGGACAGGAACAGACTCCAGCAGACAATCAGGACTGTGGAAAAAATCATTGGTGCTAGCCTGCCCTCCATGGAGGACTTGTATACTGTATCTTACGGGTCTAAAGGACTGTTTATGTGTCTGGTTGTTTTGGCGTGCAGTGTCCTGTAGCACTGTCCAGAGTGGAGGAGTTCAAACTGTTTGTGTCCAGGATGTGAGGGGTCTGCAGAAATCTTCAGAAATCTCCTCTTTACCCATGAGGTTTACAGTACAGGTCCTCCATGGAGGGCCAGCTGGCTCAAACTATTTTTTCTGTTGTCCGAACTGTCCTTTGGAGTCTGTTCTTGTCCTGTTTGGTTGCTGATCACTGCTATTTCTGGGGTGGGAGCAACGCTAACCATCGCCTGCCTCAAAGTGTACAGGACAAATTTCCTGAAGTCAAACACTATTGCCATTCCTCGCGTGTTCGACTATGCACACCAGTATGAAAGTTTTTCCACAGCGTCTATACAATGGCTATAATATCTGGCACAGACGCATAACATCCATATTCAGCACACTCTGAAAGGTGGCAAAATGAAAATAGGAGATTATCACGTGGATGGATATGTCATCATTGATGGAGTGGAACACACGCTCGAGCATAATGGCTGTTTCCATCATGGTTGCCTAGAATGTTACAACCCCAAAAAAATCTGCCCACTCACAGATCAGCCTTTTGACTGTAAATGTGATAAATATATGGAGAACATTGCAAAACTGTCTAGAAATTACAAGCTGGCAGTCATATGGGAGCAGGAGTAGCTGGCTATGTGTAAAGCCAGAGGCATTTCTGTAGATTTACTGCAGCCACTCAACCCCAGACACACAATGGGGGTCGCACATCTGCAATCAAACTGCGCCACACAGCGGCTGATGATGAAATGGTCTCATACGTTAATGTGAACTTTCTCTACTCGTATATGAATTCGGCGTCCCACTGTTACTACCCTGTGTGCCACCCTGTAATCATACACAGCGGTTGTGATGACTACAGAACATACTGTATTTCGGGCTCATCAAAGCAACTGTTGCACCCCCTCTCTGTCTGTATTTTTATTTTTGCTACCATATAAAATGACGGGGGGAAAATTGATGTTTATGCTGTGTAAATCCTGCACAGACACCAACAATCAGACCACACTGTGCAGAGTGCAGCCACACTGAGTAGGAGAGGGCATTGATGGAAACGACACTACAGTGATAGGTCGCATCACGGGCGGGGACAAAGCAGCCTACAGGAGGGAGGTGGCCGGTCTTGTGTCATGGTGCAAGGACAATAACCTCACCCTCAACACAGACAAGATGAAGGAGATGATAGTGGACATGAGGAAGAAGAGGAGAACTCATCAGCCACTGTTCATCCAGGGGCTCGAAGTGGAGAGGGTGAGCAGCTTCAAATACCTGGGTGTCCACATCAGTGAGGACCTCACTTGGACACTTAACACCACACAGCTAGTCAAGAAGACCCAACGGCAGCTGTACTTCCCGAGGAGGCTGAGGAGGTTTGCCATGTCGCCTAGGATCCTTTGCAACTTCTACAGCTGCATCATTGAGAGCATCTTGACCAGCTGCATCACTGTCTGGTATGGCAGCACTACTGCTATGGACCGCAAGCGCCTGCAGAGAGTGATAAAGACTGCGGAGAAAATCACCAGGACTTCACTGCCCTCTCTGCAGAGCATTTACCACCGCAGGGTGCATAGGAAAGCTGCCTCCATCTTCAAAGACCCCACCCACCCCCAGTTCACGTCTCTACCCTCTGGCTGGAGGTTCAGAAGTGTGAAATGCAGGACCTCTAGACTGAAAAACTCTAGACTCTGTGATTATGAGTCAGGCATATGTCCTGAGAAATCAGACATTAAAGAAGTTCATAGTGGTTTTATGACAGACGAAGACTGATGACTAATGGAACAACACTGCCTTTTGGTTACTGAGAAAATGGCTCACCGTATGATTGATGCTGATGTCAAATTGTCGACACCCTGTTCGATCCTAGTTTGTGGCCAGTAAGGGGTCAGGAAAAACTTTTTTGGATCAGAAAATTTAGGAAAATATGGATTATGTGATGACTCAGCCACCTGGAAATATTTTGTGGATGTATAGCAAATTCAAACCATTTTATGATGTTTTGGCAAAGAAAATAAATGTCAAATTTGTTGATGGAATTGCTGATCCTGTATTTTTTCCAGCTGGAAAATCACATTTGATTGTATTGGATGATTTGTTACACACTGTATCTAGTCATCCTGAAATTGTAGAAATTTTTACTCAGTACAGGAATATGTGTAATTTTTCTGACTCAAAATATTTTTCAACAAGGAAAACACAACAAAACCATCAGCCTAAATTGTACACACCTCTTTCTTTTTAAGAATCCACGTGATAAAGTTCAAATCATGGTGTTATGGTTAGTCCCCCTCGCCAGGAGGGTGAGGGAGAACTAAGGGTAGGACCCAAGATAGCCGACCCAGGTGCTAGTACGGAAAAAGGTTTAATAGGGAAAAATAAGACAACGACAACGTAACAACAAAACAGGGTCCGTAATACTTACAACAAAGGAAGGGCAGTGATAACAAAGGAGACCAGGACGAACAGATAAACAAACAAACTAACAGCAGGAGGCGGGGTACATGTTGTCCATAACGTGTAGCAAAGCTCCGGAGACGAATCAGAAACTATGTAGTGGGGTGTAGTGTGAAGAGCGTGTAGCGCGTATGTAGTGCGATAGAGTCAAGCCAAAACGTACAGAGTCTGTCAACGTAGCATTCTATCCAAAACATGTGTACGCGTTACTTGGTTAGTTTGTTATCGTTCGTTAGGTTATGTTCGATACTGTTCGATAATGTTCCGGCCACGGCGGAGCGTCTGCCAGAGGTTTAAATAAAGGAAGAAGGTCATCATCGGGATGCACCCCAGCTGTGTGCGTTGACAAACCAGTTACTAATTACTGGAATGCAACACAGCTGAGGTGCAGAGCCCATAAAACGGAGAAAAACAAAGAGACAAAAGGGAGGAGAGGCAGCGGCCGCCGAGCGGCCCTGACACAAGGTTTTAGCTCAGCAGATGTATCTACACCAGAAAAACTGTTTCATAGAGTTACAACGATGCTACAAGCAAGTATTTTAAATACTTGTTAGTGGACCTCACACAGAGCTGCCCTGACCATCTACGCCTGCGAAGTGACTTATTCCCCAGTGATAGAATTACCATTTATATTCCGTGCTGCAGGAGGAAGTAATTTCAAAGTGTTTCAGCAGTGCAAGCATGATGTTGGTGAGATTAAGGCATAGTCTGCCTTTACTTCAAGCCTTATTAACTTGTAGGGCTAAAGACAGAATAATGATATTGGTGGTGTATGAAGGCCATGATATGCTCACCCCTGGACATAGGAATAAAGCTTAATGTCTTACACTAAGGTGGCATATTTGAAACATATTAAAGCTCCAAACACTGTTTGAGGTTTTTTTAGCAGAGATATTCACTCAGTAATTGACTACCATGAACCTGCGAACAGAGTTCCCTGTAGACCTCATGTTATTAATTTGGGATAAGACCCCAAAACCCAAAATTAATAACCTGCAGTTATAGGCAGCTACCTCCTTATACCCTCAGATGTTACTGTACAAATTTTTATAAATTGGCTCTTTGAGGAAGTGTTACATTTTGTCTGAAATAACCAATAAAAGCTGTGACACTTGCCATTTAAGACCATATTTGCTTTGCACAGTATTTAGTTGACATAAGATGTTATTAAGGATAGGAAATTCAAATGGCAGTTTGTATTATGAAATAAGTAAACAGCTGGATATTTTGTGTAAAATATTTTCTGATATAACTAAAAATCATTCTAAAAAATCTAAAAATCATTTTAGCAGTTCAATGTTGGTCTACTGTCAACCCTGTGAACTGTAATATCAAACACTTGCTGTGAATTGTGTAATCAACACTCACGGTGAATTGTGTAATGTCAAATACTCATACTGTTTGTGTGCCTATATGTGCGACTTTAACCATGACCACTTAAAAGTGTAAACCCACTAAAATCATAAGAATATCAATAACATCCAAACTGACTCAATAAAGACAAGAGTATTAAACTTTTTCAGGAATTTTATATAGAAGTTTTAAAAAGGTATAGCACAGCAGCAAGCAGCAAGATAGCATTAAAATAATCAAAAATGGTCTTGATTGGCTCACAATGTAAATAAATCAACAGCTACTACTGTATTTCTAATATCAATCTAAAATGATACTGATTAAAACTATTATCATTGGTTGAGCTCTTGATCTGAATAAAAGTCAAATGTTTCCTCACTGAATCCTGTTTCCAGCTGGCTCAAGGTGGGGTAGATTTAGGCTTTTTGTTGAAAATCTTCATTTCAAGGTAAATCATTTTTTAGGCAAAAATTCATTGTCCTTGCGGAATCATGAGGCTTTGGCACAATTCAGTGTCCCACGCCGACATCCCGCTCTCCGTAGCGGCTCTATTAGTGGTTTCATCCATCCATCCCCCACAGGGTGAGTGCCTCTCTGCAGTCTCTCGGTCTTCTGGAAGTCAGACAATCAACTGGACAAAGCCTCCAGCTGCAACTGTGAAGGAATACTCCCATTCCTCTTTTTGCCAGGATTCTCGACTCATAAGCTTGGTCCTTCCATCCAACCAGATGCAGTTTGCAGTTAATACCTTATTTGGTGTGCAAAGTTGTGTTCTTCAGAACCATTGCATATCTTTCATTGTCAAAGCTCAAGTCCACTGCCTGTAACTGGCCTCCACCCACTGTTATTCAGCTTCAAATTCTACTTCTCTTTTCTCGAAAAATAAATCATCCTTAAAGCTAATAAAAATACAGGAAACTCGCATCTGATTGAAATACAAAAAATCCCATCATTGCTTTTAACTAAACAATCAGAATTACACTCTGATTTTACACAAAACTATCAATGCCTTAAAATTCAAACAATGGTCTCTATATTTTGAATACAACACTTGACTAAACACTGATTATCATTTATTAACCAGTAATTATCAATCAGATCTTTACTTTTAGACATAAAACCATCATTTTTACTTTCTTAATAAACTCAGTGTCTCTTTCTTTGTCACACACACACACACACTCCCGACTTCCTTTGCAGAGATGTGTGTCTTCCCTTTTTCTCTGAGTCAGATTTTTCTCACTCTTTATGATTTAGATTCTGAAAGTAGATTTAGGCTTCTAAATGTACCCTTTTCAATACAATCCTTTTTCATTTTATTCTTATACATTCACTGATGATTATTTCAAACAAAACACACATAAATCATCTTATGACTAACTTTCTAAATACAGTGGGTACGGAAAGTATTCAGACCCCCTTAAATTTTTCACTCTTTGTTATATTGCAGCCATATGTTAAAAGCATTTAAGTTCATTTTTTTTCTCATTAATGTACATAAAAAAGAGAATTTGTAAAATAGTCTCCAGCAGCTTTTCTTGTAAGGTTATTTCTGATGCCAGGTCATCAGAAGCCAGTTCTGTTGTTATCGCCTGTGTTTCCTCGGGTTTTTCCTGGGACTCTACAGGACCTTATACAAATGCTATGTGAGATTGCTTTGAACGTACTTGAACAACCATTCCTATGTCACCACCATGCGCCCACCAGAGACACACGAAGGGAAGAAAAGACAGATAAGAATTAATTGGTTGCATTATTAATGTTTTAAAACACTATGAGACAACTTTTTCAATAAAGCCAAAAGGTTTATTTGAAATCCTTTTTGTGTTTTTTACAATTACAAAACATTTCCATAGTATATGCTGAATGGTTGTAAGATGATTTTTTTCTAATACAATTAAGATGTCTCTTGACAAAACGAGTCACTTTAAGATCATTTTTCATATAATCATCATATAAAGCAATTAAAAATGTAATCCTCTTGCCCTATGAAACAAATAAAAGGCTGTGTGCGGGCCACACGCAGCTGACAGCACATCCTGAATTTGATTACTATTGTACAGGATTTTATCATAATAACATTTTAAATAGTTAAATATAGTCTCTGGATACAGGCCACAGTGTGGTGCAAGTCCAAACAAATCATGGAAGGTGGCTGTTTTATCACACTCCAAAGTAATGGCTAACCAGTGAGCTCCAGGCTTTGAGGAAGGGTCAGTGTTTACAATTAAATAAGTGGGTCTGTTAAAACCTTATGGCAACATATCAGATGGCCAGACACCTGGAAACTGATTTCCAGTCAGTTTTTTCATCAGATGTTCCAACTCGTGATTATTTATGTTTTATGTTAGCGCTCTCTTTGGTGTCTGTCACATCCAGGTACAATGCTTGTGTTAGTTAGCCAATATCTGCCGTTTTGCATTCACTTCAAGTAGTTCTACTGCCCGCATAAGCATTATGAAGCAGTGACCGAGTAGCTTGGTGTGGATCCAAGAAATAAATTCTCCTGATGATAGAATCTGGAATTGGTAGGGATGGCATAAGTGCACACTGATGTTTTGCTATATGGGTGTATAGCATTTCCATGCATTAATGCTGTTTCATGGCCTATTCTCACAGCAGGAGACACTCTCACTGTCTTTGCATAGAACTGGTGGATGTCGTCTGTAGCTGGACATTACTGTCAGCCGCACACATTAAAACAAATGCGTCTCACTCGTGTGACTTTTACTTCGAAATCTACGGAACCTAGAAGCAGGCGCTTGCAAAAGAAAATATCAGTGTGTAGGGGGCCTATTACTTCAACCCCGTGGGACTTGGCGCTGTAATGGGCTCTAGCCACTAGACACTAGTTTGGCACGTCCTCATCAATAGCCAAAGATTCTGCCCCACTGTCGTCTTCTTCTTCTTTCGGCATCCATATATCTCCTCTTTGGCCTTCCTCTTGACCTCTTGCCTGGAAGCTCCATCTCCAACATCCTTCTACCAATATAACCACTATCCCTCTTCTGCACATGTTCAAGCCATCTCAATCTGGCCTCTCTGACCTTGTCCCCAAAACAGCCAACCTGAGCTGTCCCTCTGATGTGCTCATTCCTAATCCTGTCCATCCTGGTCACTCCTAAAGAGAACCTCAACATCCTCATCTCTGCTACCTCCATCTCTGCCTCTTGTCTTTTCCTCACTGCTACAGTCTCTAACCCATATAGCATACAGTAGCTGGTCTCATTACTGTCTTGTACACCTTTCCTTTGATTCTTGCTGACACTCTTCTGTCACACAACACTCCTGACACCTTTCTCCACCCACTCCAACTCGCCTGCACTCGCCTCTTCACCTCTTTCCCACACTCCCCATCACACTGGACTGTTGACCCCAAATACTTAATTAAACTCCTGCATCTTCTTGACCTCAGCCCCCTGTAACCTCACTGTTCCACTTCCCTCCCTCTCGTTCATACACATGTATTCTGTCTTACTACGACTGACTTTCATTCCTCTTCTTTCCAGAGCAGACCTCCACCTTTCCAGGTGTTCCTCCACCTGCTCTCTGCTCTCACTACAGATCACAATGTCATCCGCAAACATCATTGTCCACGGAGATTCCTGTCTGACCTCATCTGTCAACCTGTCCATCACCATAGCAAACAAGAAGGGACTCAAAGCCGATCCTTGATGTAGCCCCACCTCCACCTTGAACTCCTCTGTCTGACCTACAGCACATCTCACTACTGTCGTACTCCTCTCATACATATCCTGAACTACTCTGATGTCCTTCTCTGCCACTCCTGACATCCTCATACAGTACTATAGCTCCTCTCTTGGCACTCTGTCGTACTCTTTCTCTAAATCCACAAAGACGCAATGCAGCTCCTTCCGACCATCTCTATACTTCTCCATTCTCAAAGCAAAATTGCATCAGTAGTGCTCTTTCTTCAAGAATAAAAGTGAGATTAATCTAATTAAAACAGGCTATTTTTCCTTAAAGTTGGTTAAAATATCATTTACTTACCCATTTACACAGTGAGAACCAAGTCATGGTAATAAGAGGAACACAGCTGCCATTTAAACATGTCATAGCAGGACATTCAGAGGCATTTTCTTTCACTGGAAGTTTTCCAACAAACACAGCACCCTTATTATTAATCGTAATTATGACTGTGGAAACGTTCTAGGAGAATTTTAACTTTGTAATACCTTATTAACATTTAAATAACTGGATAAAATTGTATATCACACTTTACAGTATTATGATATGATTAAAATGCCAGATGATCATTCCACTGTAAAGCCTGAAGTAGGTCCTGATTTGCCCAGATCTGACCACCAGTCTCTTGAAACACTCAGTTATCGATGTGTTGTGATGTAGCTGTGTCCCTGACCTTCGTTCTCTGCTGATTCTGTGGTATTTGTATTGCATTGTCACTGTTTCTTTCCCAATCCTGCTACATGAGACTCTATGCTGGAGTTTTTATGTTCATCAGATATTTGTGTTTAATGTGTGTGTGTGTTTTTTTTTTGTTGTTTTTTTTTGCACCAGCATGGGGGATTTGAGGTGACATAAAAATGGGGAATTGCCTTTCAAGTACTGTTGAGAAGCTGCAGACAATTCCCATGGCTGAATCTCAACAAAATGAACTGTGCTTACAGGGCGGTGCTTTAAGATAAACTCAACACACCCAAAGTAAACATGGAGCAGGGCTGTTAATCTGTGTCAGTATAAGCATTTGAGATTTCAACCTCTGGTGAAGAGGTGGTACCAAAGTGCGTTTGGAAAGAATTAAGCTCTGTTTCTGAAAATGTATAAAGCTCAACAAAATAATCAGGAAATAAGGATTTCACCTGAATAGTGTGCCATTGTGTGTTTGAGAGATGGAGAAAGAGGAATGTGGCAAGTGGTGATGACGACATATTCTGTGTGTGTGTGTGTGTGTGCGTGCGTGCGTGCGTGCGTGCATTTATACATGTTTGTCCTGCTGTTTGCTGACCCAGCTCAATTCTTTCCTGAGCTGAAGTGGTTCACTTGTAGTCCTGAGGTTGTCCATGGGCTGTACCCTAACTGAAAGGCTTGTGTGCTTTATTATCCTGCTCTGCCCTGTGGGGACATCTGCAGCACACACAGATAATTTGGATTTGGACTGGGAGGAGCACGAGCTGAGAATATGATCCAATTACTTATACATTAAGAGTCGACGATGAAATAGGAGACTTTCTGTTGCTGGTTCAATGAGAACATTCAAATGAGAAACCTCAAGAGAATTAGCTTGCAGAAGATGAATGAGGGGAGTGAGATTATATTTTCAAAGATTCCCCTTATTTCATGTGAATTTCATTCAGTTTGGTTCATGATAATTAAAGGACCAAGGCTAGCTGGCAGCAGAGGAAGCTGTGGGAAGAGCTGCCTTTTGAAAGTGAGGCTCCCTCGACTTTATCTTTAGTGAACTGATTTACGACATTTGGTGGGTTTCCATATATCAATACTGAGTGTGCACTGTCCTTAGTTCTAATTCATAGGATTTGTAATTGACTTCACTACATTTTAGAGAAAAATATTTTACTTTGCACTCACTACATTTATTTGATAGTTTTCAAAATAAGATGAATAGAACAAAATAGAGTATAACACTTTACCGATCCCTGGTTATAACTTCACAAGCTACATAGCAGTATGTGAACTACTTCAACTTATAGGCATATAAAGTAGTTAAAATGAGCTCCAACTATACCAGCTGAAACATTAAATGCGATGTACACAATGCATTGATAACTATAATCCAACAATATAACATACATTAATGTGAACTGTGCCATTGTGTCTAATGAGTAAAGTACTTTTACTTTTGGTTTTAAGTATATTTAGATGTTAATACCTTTATACTTTTACTTAAACCTGCATTAACTAAGATTTATTCCATATGCATATCACAGAAAACACTGAGATCTTGCAACTATTGTAAGGTCTTGTTTTGCTTTCATGTATTACTGAAACAGCAGGTGTTTCTGTGTCTTTCTTGAAACATCCACTGAGGATGAAGAAGTTTGCTTCTGTACTACATGTTAATTACATGATTGTTTCTTCTGTGTTTGCCATCCTTTCTACTGTCTGTGCACATTTAAGCTGTGTCAATGTTTGAATTACAGAATCATTAAAGTGTGCACAGCATCTGTTCTGCAAACTATACACAAACATTCTATCATATGTACAAAGAATGCTGGAGGCTCTGATTGTGAATTGGCACACCTCACCTAAAAAAAAATTGTTACCAGTTCTTCCAAAGTTGTTTTCATATTCCCTGTTTCATGTTAACTGTATAACCTCTGCAGCCTCGTGCTTGGAGTGTCTACTTGCATTTTAATAAACAGGTGTGCTCTGTTTGTTGTTGCAGCATCACTCCATACTGGGCAGCATTTTTGCAGACTTCTACGACCAGCAGCTGCCCTCCATTCAGGGCTCATTACGTCTTCACCAGCTTGTTTTTCCACCATTGACTGCACTGTAAATAAATCACTCACTGCTTGCACTGAAGTCAGCTACCTGGGTCCATCTTTTTTTCTGCTCACTCATTTCGTGTGCGAGCGCTCATAACACATGCTGTTTGTATTTGGGCAGTTCACGGGTGAGATTTTCCCTGTTAAAGTCCCCTAGAACAATGAGTGAAGAGTCAGGATGTTCTAGCTCCACGCTAGTTATCTGTTCTGCCAGAAGCTGTAGTGCACTAGCATAGGCCTGCGGCTTTAAATAGACACCCACCAGGATAAAGCCAGAAAATTCACGGAGAGAATCGCTCAAACTTCCGCCTGTATGATGGTGGAGTATTTGAAGCAGGAGGGGACTTCACACGGCTCCAATGATCTGTTGAATATAAGTGTGAAGATGAGGGCCAGCTGATCAGCACATACTTTCAGCCAGGAGAGAGTCACACCGTCTGGGCCTGGTGCCTTTCTGATCCTTTGTTTTTTAAAGAGGCCATGCACATCCTTTTCACAGATCGTTAGGGTCGGGGGTGGAGGAAAAGGTGGTAATTGTTGAGGGAGCAGCTGCTGGGTCTGAGGTGGGGAGGGTGGGGTGGGGGGGT
>NW_018128094.1:833775-846404 GCF_001952655.1 Monopterus albus
AGAAGTGATCAGGGAGACAGGTAGGAAGGTGCTAGGTGTGTCATCTGGAAGGAGGAAAGAAGATAAGGAAATGTGGTGGTGGAATGAGGAAGTACAGGACAGCATTCAGAGGAAGAGGCTAGCTAAAAAGAAGTGGGACGTAGAAAGGACTGAAGACAGTAGACAGGATTACAAGAAATTGGAGCGTAGAGTGAAGAGGGAGGTGGCAATGGACCAAACAGAAAGCACATGATGAGTTGTATGCCAGGTTAGACACGTGATGAGATGAGAAGGACTTGTACAGATTAGCGAGACAGAGAGATAGAGATGGGAAGGATGTGCAACAGATAAGGGCGATTAAAGACAGAGATGGAAAGGTGCTAACAAGTGAGGAGAGTGTGCAGTGTGTGGAGGTATGACTGATAAGGGCAATAAAACAATAAAACCATAAATCAAGCCGATCACACCAAATTGACAGGAGTAGGACTTTATATCTCATTATTTAAATACATCTGGTCTTTGGAAACCTGCTTTTATTTTTTAAAACATGGCATCATGTTTAAAATTATTCAGAATGACAAATATATATAAATGTCTTCATTTCTGCAGTTTGTAGTTTTTGTCCAAGTAGATAAGGACTCCTTATGTTTGCTACCCTACCATTCTCTTTATATTCCAAACAGCCCAGTGTGATCAGCATGAAGTATAATGTGATGGAAACTTCTGGACATGTGAATGAATAAGGAGCACTGGACATGAATAATTTGTTCTTCTTGACTGTATATTTATCTGTCTTGAATGAATTAAGGACTCCATTTCAACAGTTTTATTGTTTATGCACATAATATGTGGAATTTAGAGTTGGCAGGCCAAAAGTCTAATTTTTTTTCCATCTGGGGCTGTGGTTAAGTTGTGACCAGCTGCTGAGCCCTGTTTTTAGAAAGCTCTGACTGTGCTAAAACATCAAACCAGCAGAACATCAAAAAGCCACTGGCCAGTGTGGAACTGGCCCCCACTTCTTCCTTCTAGGTTCTAAAACATGGATTTTGGGTCATGGAAAGTAGATGATACTGTGACATTTGGAGAACGCAGTCAGTAGCTAATACATGTTATACCATTATTTTAAATTTGACTGCTGTAATTCTCAGATAGTGTTTTTATTTATCTCATATGCAAAGAACCATACCTTTTTTTTTGAAACAGGCCTATGTTAGTGATAGCCTTTGGATTTAATTTTCTCTCTTCTCCAGTTTATGCAAATACAGCTCATAGTATGCAATACTCGCCTCCTGTTACTCTTTGTTTTTCTCATGGGCTAGTAGAAAGCATTTTGTTCTGAAAAATATACAATAAATGTTGACATTTATTTTTTGTGCCAGCCAAACATATTGTTCAAATACCAGATTTCATCTGACAAACACACAGTAGTTCTGTGATATTCAGTGTTTCCTCAAGAAAGTACCAGGGTTGAAAATCCTTCAAAACAACATTTAAATCATGATGGGACAGTCCAAATGAACTAGATTTGAACAATATTGGCCTAAAATTTCAGACTGAATGAAGAGGTGAAAAGAGAGGTGAAGGGTGTACTGTGTGTGTCTTTGCATGCTAAGTACAAATGTGTTGTTTATTCTAGCAGTACCTACCCACAGCTATTGAGTGCTTCCGGAATTTCATTTCAGCAGAGCTGAGTATCACTCCAGCAACAAATCTACACAGACACAGGCTGTAGGAGAGCTGCTGTCCAGGTGAACACAGAGATTTAAATCAGCATTTTGGAGGTGTGGATCGATACATTATACAAAAGAGCATTTCTCCTTTGAGTAATTATATTGCTGACATAAGTGTTTGTATTTGCACATGCAGATACACACTCTCACAGACCTCGGAAAATGACAAAATTTGTCACTAAACAGACACAGAAAGTACAATTAGCCCATTAATAAAGCAACAAGAACACTACTTGCTAGTTCTGCTGCAAAGTTGTATATTTTGACCAAAAAACAGCCAATGCACGGCAAAGAAAATCCAGTCTTGTAAAATTGATGTATCCTGACACTAACTGGTAAGTAATACAAAGATATAAGAACAAGGATTTTGTTTTTTTAGGACATGTATCAGCAGTCATAAAGCATGATACATAGTCTAACAATTCTTTTTATGCTGAATAAGTCACTTGTTTAGAACATTCCCAGTAGATCCCCCCATTTGACAGTGTAAGTGCCACATCTTACATAATTATCATATATATTTAATGTACACTGCTCAAAAAAATAAAGGGAACACAAAAATAAGATATTCAACTATGTTGTGTTCCCTTTATTTTTTTGAGCAGTATATTTAGCCTTTGTTTTGAGTTTTCATACTGCATTTTACTCAAGCACGCATTTATCTCATCTGAGCGATCTTCATATGGATTTCCAGAGGTGGGACCATACTCATTACATTCACAGGACAGAAATCAGCCATAAGACATGTTTGTCTTCATTGCTGCCAAATTTAAAAGGAAAGAATCTTATATAAGAGTTCAAAACCAGGAATGTCTGAGGCTCCCAAAGTTATAAATATCTTTGATGCCTGACCTCCTGTTGTGGGTTTTGCAAGTCAGGCAGAGGGCTGGTTTCCCAGGCTAGTACAGGCAATGGTCCTGGTCATGGACCCTTTTTCTTTTAACAGTCTTTAGCTTTATGTCCATACTGTATTTGCCACAGATATAGCATTTAAAGTATGGGCACTTTTGTGGGCCACAGCCTCCTTTACCTCCTCTTGTCCAACGTGCCTAAAATCCTACTTCTTTGGGGTCCACTGTATTGCTGTTCATTGGCTCCAGTAATTATTTCCTGGGGGCATGAGTTGGGCTGCTTGGAGCTTCTCACCCTTCATAATCTTTACATTTCATCTCACATACTCTGCATTCTTGAGCCTGCAGTTTATTAAAATCTCACCAGCCTTTTGTTTGATTTGCAAAATTTGTCAGTCACACTGGCAATTTTGTCTTTAGCTTTACACAGGGCTGTAATCTGTGTCTGTAGTTTGCTGACCCTACCTGGACATCATGATTCAGAGCGACCGTGGGTTTCCATTAAACTGCGAGGCTGACCTGAGTAGCCTCTCCAGTCTTCCATCCTGAGGCCACCAGCTCAAGCGGCCTTTTCGACTCCCCATCTGGTCCTGAGGCCATCTGCCTGAGCAGTCTCTCTAGTTCCCTGTCAGGTCTCCTGGTCACTCGCCCAAGTGGCCTTCTCAGCTCCCTGCCAGGTCCCGAGACAGTCCACCCGAGCGGCCTTCTTTGCCTTCTGCCGGATTTCAAAGTCTTCCACCAGAATGGCCTCTCCAGCTACCTGTCAGGTCCCGAGGTTGTCTACCTGAACGGCCTCCTCAGCTCCTCGCCTGGTGCCTGGGCCATACTCCTGATTGACCCCCTCTGTTCCTCACCTAGCGTCTGGGCCGTCCTCTCGAATGGCCTCCTCTGCTCCTTGCCTGGTGCCTGGCATGGCCCTCTCAGCTGCCTGCCCGGTTCAGTGGCCATCCACCTGGTTGCCCTCTTCAGCTGCCTGTCTGGTTTTAAGGTTGTCCTCCAGAGGGGCCCTCTCAATTCCCTGCCTGGTTCGGTGGCCATGCTCTCATGCAGTCACTTCAGCTTTCTGTCTGGTCCAGAGGCCATCCTTTGGAGTGGCCCTCTCAGTTCTCTCCCTGGTTAGGTGACCATCCTCTCGCTCGGTTTCTTCAGCTTCCTGCCTGGTCCAGAGGCCATCCACCAGGACAGCTTCATCAGCTCCCTGCCTGGTTCCAAGGACATCCACCTGCACAGCTTCATCAACCTCCTGCCTGGTGCCAGGGAAGTCTGCCTGAACATCAGTTTCCCACCTGGTTTTGAGATCATCTGCCTGGTCAGCTTCTCCAGTCTCTAGTCTAGCTCCAAGATCATCCACCAGAGCAACGTCCTCAGCCCCCTGTTGTATCCCAAAGTTGAGCACCAGAGTGGTCATCTGATCCTGCCTGGTTTTGAGTTCATCCATCCAAGGAGACTCCCCTGTTTTGCGCCTCGTCCTAAGTTCACCCTCCGGAATGGTCTACTATTGCTGTCAGAGCCTGAGAGTCCCGTTTTGGGATGGCCCTTAGTTCCCTGCCTGTTCTCCTGAGTAGCCTTAGTGGGCATATTCCTGTACTTGGGACTTTTCTTGGACTGTTGTTTTTTTGTGTTGTTTGGTAAGTCCTTGGAAAACCGCTCCTGTATGTCATGGTTACAGCATCACATTAGTTAATGTTTGTAGGCATAAAATTGTTTGGAAACCAGTGCACTGCTACAGTATATACACTGACTAAATGTATTTATTTGAAGCAGTTTCCTAGTTTGGTGAGCAGGAGAACATTTGTTGGTGAGACACTGTGAAGACTGTGGTTTTGTCTGAGTCTGTTGAAATGGAAAACTCATTCCATCATAGTTTGATATATTGCTTCTCCCAGAGACAGCTTGAGTTTAGTGGCTGTTCTCTCATACTGTCATTTCCTCCACACAGTCTCTTCGTCTCCACACAGGCTTACCATCCATCTGCAGATGCTGTCAAAATACATTTTTCATTCCAAAATATTTTAGCTCCAGTTCAAACCAGATATTTTGATTGGTGCTCATTGCACAATGGCTAAAAGTATCACCTGCACCAAATCATATTTTACATGAAGAGCAGTCTCAGGCTTTGCTGATACCAGGGAGGCTTTCAGCAGTATGTTTTGTCTGTGTGTGTGTGTGGTGCCCTCTGCAGGTGTGTGAGGAGAGGACTGTGCAGCAGGCATCACTCTCTGTGGATATTGCTCATCCTATTTGTCATCTGTATTGCTGTTCAGACCTTTGTCGCCAGCCAGGCCAGGTAAAGTCACATTCACTGTAACACTGAAATGTCTGAGTTCTGGGCAAACATTAATTACAAATAATAACTATAAATTAGGTGACAAAATAATAATAATAATTTTCTTATTCTTACCAATGTAGATGTGCCAATTCCCACTGGCTGAAGATCATAAATACCATAAATAGTGGAAGAATGTAGATATTGTTTGACCAGAAAATACTTATGATGATGGTATGACATGGTACTTCATATGATATGTACTTAAGGCATATGGCACATTTTAATTGTAAAACCTAAGGTCATGACACTGCCCCCTAACTACTCAGATTTACTGGAAACAAAAGAATATGCGGTTATGAGAATATGATCAACTTATTCTTTCTGGGTGCCATTGTCTGTACAACATAAACTTCAGCCCTTGACAAGACCCCAGGTTTTAGTTTAAACTATATCATCACAATCTGACAAGAAATGACTTTTCTGGTGTCTTGAGAATTTAGGGACCAAAAGAAAGTTGAGAGAGTTAGTTGTAACATATTACAATACTGTACATCATATTACATCACACTCACTGTGTTTACATCTTCTTCCAGGAGTGACAAGCTGACAGAACTCACACATCTGAGAATCACTGTCAACAAACACCACCTGTTTACTCTCTGGAAAAGCCTACATTCTACATCCTCATTGGCTGTACAGCAGGATGGCAGATCACTGCAGACAGAAAGAACTTCAGATCTTCATCATCACAATGGAGAATATGGAAAGCGATCAGATGATATTCTGTTGAGACATGTGGATAAAATCTTCAATATTGCTACAGGCTCTCAGACAGAAACAATAAAAGTTTCCCCTGGAAAACGGCCTCTAGCAAAACTTGGAAATGAGCCAAACCCTGAGCTTCCACGTTCTTTGGTCCTCCACCGTGCTAGGAAAGGTTTAACTGGCAGGACAGACAATTTGCCTTGTCCATCCAGTTTTTTGAAGGCCCACATCAACAGTGCCCATACCAGTTCAACCTGCCACCCAAAGTCTCATATTGTTTTCCTCAAGACACACAAAACAGCCAGCAGCACCATCTTAAATATCCTGTATCGCTATGGTGAAAGCAAGAACTTGACCTTTGCCCTTCCTTTGAACAAACAAAGCCAGTTGTTTTACCCATTCTCCTTTGAATCACGTTTTGTGGAAGGTGTCAGCAGCAGAACTGTGAGGGAGTTTCACATCATGTGTAACCACATGAGGTTTAACAAACCTGAGGTGAGTCTCATTAGAAAATGATTCAAGTCGTGTTGTTTGACTGAATTTACAGCCTAGTTTATGTGGACAAAGTATGGGCTAAATGAATAAACAAGGTGGAGATGGACAAATTGTGAAGAGTGGGTAAGGTAAAACTGTGTGTCCTGGGTAGTACCCAGATGCTCCCTCAAACATTAGGCTGGGGATCTACATCCATAGGACTCCTCCACCGCTTCTTTGCCTTGGCTGGTTAGTAACCAGAGATCACTCTGTACAGTAGCCTATAAACTGCTTCAAAGTGTTTTCATTATTAGATTTTAAAATTTATCATATTAAAACAAACCTGAACCACAGCTGGTATGCACAGTTTTTAACAGAATATTTGGACAAATAGTAACTTAATCACAGCACATGGCGGATAGGGTGTAAAGTAAATGGAGTTACAGTAACTTTACACAACAAGAGCAAATCTTCAATCAAATATTTGGGGGCAACAGGGTAGGTGGTACCCATATCATTGAAGTGATTATGCAAACATATTTGGTGCATTATTTCTATATGGACCTGCAAAATGCCCACATGCTGCATCATGCTTAGGCATTCTGAGCACACTAGTTGCACTGGACAGTTTGTGTTGTGTGTATGGCATGTTGATGTTTGTGTGCTGTTACAAACAGAGGGGTGGCAGAGGTGGTTTTGACCCAGCATGTGCTCGTCCTGGCCTGAGTGAACAAAGTCAAGCTCAGTTCATCTTCCAATCTGTTAAAAACACCCAATATATTTGTCAGCAACACTGTTTAGTAACATGCATGAATGATGCTGCAATCCGAACAAAGTGTTTTGCATGTGCAGTACACCTGAGTAATCAGCTATGTATGGCGCACTGAGGCTACAGGATGGCCAAAAACTATGTCACATACCCTTGGAGCCACACTCACAGCTGTTGTGTTCATTGTGGCTGGTTGACATATAAATTGACATGGACTACGGTACTGTATATACCTACTGCATAATGCGCTGTCTGTCAGTTTTTCTGGGTTTATGTTCTGTTTTATGTTGCATCCTTTGGCTGTGTACTGTACCACTGTTTTTGGAGTTTGGCACAGCTGCACTAGTGGACTAGCTGGACTAAACTGTCTTTTTTCAGATTTAATTATGCTCAAAATTTTCTCTGGTTCATCTAGTTATAAAATAAGCAAAGAACAGGGCGTGTTCCAAAACCCGACTGTTACGATGCTATTTGTGCTTGATGGGCATGGTCACTGTTCATTTTAATTACACTACAATAAGCAGCAAGCCGGCACGGCAGCTATAATGAAATGCCCCACATTATTATCGGACTGCCTGACCAGCTCACATATTCGATGGGTGTCTCTCACTCTGTAATGACTGGCCATACTGTATAGGAGATATTTAATAATAATAATTAAGTTGCATGTCATATTGTGACACAGTACATTTCATTTTCCACTGTAGTTAGCACCTTGCAGGTCCATGGACCCAGCCTTCACATCATCACACCATCAGGAAATAAAGACATTCTTGAGCAATTTTTCCCCTATTAATATCAAACAGCTTAAGTAAATAAGTACTAAAATAATCAGCATGGTAAATACACTTTTATTTAAATCTAACTATCAGCAGAGTAATCATGCTGCCTTGCAATGAGCTCCACCTTAAAGAGAGCCAGTTCATCGAGACATGTGATTGGCTGAAATATTGCACCAAGAGAACGTCCTTACATTCTGTAGCAGTCACTTTTTATTTGTAATTTCATTCCAGCAAGATTTGAAAAATTTCACTAGTTTTTCTGATGAGGGGTTAAAATAGTGCGTTCATGCTGCAAGCTGGTAACAGCATACCACACCAGGAGTTATGTGTCACTTCTCAGTGGCTGGTGCCACCCCCACATGATCAAGAAGCATAGAAGAAGAGCAACTAAAATGCAAAGCAGACTCAAACTCCGGCATCTGAGGTGATAGTACTATGTTTTGCAGCTCCACCATCTCCTCCAGATGAGAACAAAAGGCTGCTATGTCTGTAGAAAAATGCAGCACTTCATTTATTCAATTATATGTTGCATTGGTGTATTATCAAACAAGATGATCCCTAAAAAAAGAGTTGTATAGAAATATTTTAGGAGACACACTGACCTAAGAAGTAGGCTATAACCTGCTGTGGTACGCTACACATCCATTGACCAAATACATTCCCAACAAAACATATCTGCATTTATACTGGAGTTGCATACTCTAGGAGCATAGCTTTTAGCTGAGATGGTTGGCTTATTTGTCCAAAGGCAAATCTACAAAATTTTAAACTAACATCACAATCCACACACAATATAATCATGGTTTAAAGCAAAGCACAGGGTTTTTTCTTTACTTCTAAGTAGGCTTTCATATAGCAGCCTATGGAAGTGATATGTGTGTATGCACAGGGTGCTATACCTGTGAGTGTAGGCTGCACACCACCTACAGACATTATATTGTAACATATGTCATACTGTGGGACAAATGATGAGCAGTCGCTGTGAAAGTGGCCACTTTCACTGTCACAGGGAGTGACACTTTGAATGCCTATATCTGTATAGTATCAGTCCGACTTAAAAATGACACCACTAGGCAGATTTGATGTGCCCCACTTAGTCCAAATGAGTCTTAAATGCTAGAGCACTTAGCCACATGGGGCTTCAATGGGTATGTTGGCTTCAGAGATTGTAAAAACATGCACCATTTCTCTTACCTATAAAATATAAAATGTTTTTAATTATTTAATTCAGTGACAAGGAAGTAGAACTTCAATTTGTCAACATGCCAACTCTAAAATACATTTCTTGCCATGTTATGTCCCAGGTGGCTAAAGTGATGCCTGAGAATACTTTCTACTTTTCGATCCTGAGGAATCCTGTCAATATGATGGAATCTATCTTTATGTACTACAAGAGCATCCCAGCCTTCAGCAATGCGCACAACCTGGATGAATTCCTCGACAACGGCTGGAAAAACTACAACTCATCAGTGTCCAACAACCACTACGCTCACAATATCCTGGCTTTTGACTTTGGCTTTGACAACAACATTGCAGCTGATGCTGAAGATATAGAGGAGAGAGCCAGCATGGCTATTGCAGCCATTGAACGGGACTTCCACCTTATTCTTATTACTGAGTACTTTGATGAGTCCATGATCTTGCTCAAACATGCCCTCTGCTGGGCCCTGGAAGATGTGGTATCCTTTAAGCTTAACAGTCGCAGACAGCCAACTCATCACCCACTTTTAGCAAACACTGCAGAAAAAATCAAGAGGTGGAATGCGTTAGACTGGAGGATTTATCTGCACTTTAACACCAGCTTCTGGCACAAAGTGAACAGTCTGGTTGGGCAAGAGCAGATGAAGAGGGAAGTGTCTCAGCTGAGAGAGCTACAGGCCAAACTGGCAAACACCTGCTTGAAAGATGGTGGGGCAGTTGACCCATCCCAGATTAAAGATGCCAGGCTGAAGCCATTCCAGTATGGAAGCGCTGTCATTCAGGGCTATAACCTAAACCCACATATAGACAGACAAACCAAAACAAAATGTCAGAGACTTATAACTCCAGAACTGCAGTACACAGAACATCTGTACACCCAGCAGTTCCCTGAGCTAGCTGCTAAGCACATACAAGCAATGAGGAACGCTGCTCCACAGCGTCAACACTCAGAGCGAACTGGTATCAGGAGAATGGCCTCAGCTAGGGAAGTCCATCACAGACAGTTTAGAAGACACACATTTTCAAACCTCAACCAAAAGGCCTCCTAGTGACCTGTTAACACAAATGGAAGCTTACAACAAAACAAGTGTGCAATGAGTGGTAATTCTGACCAATGTTCTACGTTCATACAGCAAAGTATGAACGCTTTTCTGTAAGTTACACTGTATTAACTAAATTGAAAAGCAGCTAATGGTCTTCTGGAGATAATAGGGTCAAGCCACAAAATGATCACACAGACCAAACAATGTACTGTTCTGCTGTTTTATAGCCTTACTTGTAAACAAGCTAAATATGTAACAGTACAATGCCTTGCGAAAGTATTCGGCCCCCTTGAACTTTGCGACCTTTTGCCACATTTCAGGCTTCAAACATAAAGATATAAAACTGTAATTTTTTGTGAAGAATCAACAACAAGTGGGACACAATCATGAAGTGGAACGAAATTTATTGGATATTTCAAACGTTTTTAACAAATAAAAAACTGAAAAATTGGCCGTGCAAAATTATTCAGCCCCCTTAAGTTAATACTTTGTAGCGCCACCTTTTGCTGCGATTACAGCTGTAAGTCACTTGGGGTATGTCTCTATCAGTTTTGCACATCAAGAGACTGAAATTTTTGCCCATTCCGCCTTGCAAAACAGCTCGAGCTCAGTGAGGTTGGATGGAGAGCATTTGTGAACAGCAGTTTTCAGTTCTTTTTACCATAGTGCCTAAAATGGGCAGGGTTCATCCTGGGAATAACATGAATTTACTAAGTTTGTGGCACTTTGCCAAGGCCTCTTCTGTAAAAATTCGGCCTGTTAGTATCACTAACAAAGTGTTTCCTGATAGGTCAGTCTTGTTGTTAGGTTGACATTGTTTGTTAGTGCCTTCTAAAAGTGGTATGACCTTGACAAACATGGCTCATAATTCTGAGCCTCCAGCTCTATGGTTTAGGACTAGTCAAGTTTAATAGTAGATTAACAGTATGAAACAACAGTGATGGTTAAAGAAACCAAAGTTTGCATCACTTTAACACTGCTGTTGTTTTTCAGTTGCGGACTGTCTCCAGGTATGATGCCTGGTTTTATAGAAACCTATTAGTTTTATAATACCTTTCTATGGGCTAAGGTGTTCATCTTTTTAGCAAAAACACAGCCATTTCATGAAAAGTTACCAGTTTATTAGGCACAGTCAGCTACATCCAATCCAACAGCAGTACTGTACATCCCACATTTATGAAGCTTATCATATTCAGCTTTTCATTGAACTTTCATAGTTAAGGACGGAGTTAGCCTAGCTTAGCATTAAGACTAGAAGCAGGAGAAAAAAACTGTCTGTCCAAAATGAACTGTCTTCCAACACCTTTAAAACTCTGTCAGTGAGCATAGATTTGGTTATCTGTACAGGTACTATGGCACCAAATCTGTGAGGAAAAGCTGTGCACAGTCACTGTGACCAAGAAATCACCAAATTAATACTGCCAGGACATAACATTCACGAAAATTAGGTTTATTTTTATATGCCTGTTTTTGGATGAATTAAACAAATGCAATAGTGAGCAATAGAATTGTTTTTAGGTGTATTTGGACAGAGCTAGGCTCACCGTTTTCTCCTACCTCAAGTCTTTATGCTAATAACATCCTGACATCTAACTCCATACTTAACACACAGGTATGAATGATATAATTCTTCTCTCTGAACTCTTTTCCCAAATTGTTGAATCATTATTTTAATAGTATTTTGAACATACAGTAAACAGGGTCAAAGGCCAGAGAGTTGAGGAAACCTGGTCTGTTCAGCAATTCTTTCTATTGTTATTTGTATCTTTATTGCTTAATTCTGATTCATTAATACTAATATTAGTTTCATATTTATTTCTTATTATTTAGGATGAAGACTATATGTTTACTCAGTCCATCTGATGCTCAATGAATTTTCGCTGCTGTTCCCTCAGAGGAGCTTTAAAAATGTATCATCAGGACCAGAGTGATATAGGATAAAATGCAAAGAGATTTTAGTAAAGAATGGAATATTAGCCCAGGTGATATAAGAGGAAACTCTTTGCTTAGACTTTCCAAGGAAGGGTTCATGGTTTGGATAAAATAACTACTGTACTATGAGAAAAGTGTTGTTATATACAGTACTCATTGTGTATTCATTATATACAGTACTCATTATGCAGAAGGGCACATTTAACAATGTATATTGTGTGATTTGATTATAATTACTGATGCATTATTGTATTGATTACATGTAATGTTGTAAAGGGGCAGCTAGTTTTATCTAGCATATGCTTATAAGTTGAATGAATGCTGGGTAGCTCATGAATTTTCCACTAGAGATCAATAAAGTGTTATGGTTATACTGTAATTTTCATATTAGTCTGGTTCTGAAAGGTAACTAATAACTCAAGTTAGAAAACAAATGAAGTGGAGTAAAAAGTACAATATTTGTCTCTAAAATGTTGTGGTCAAAGTATGAAATAGCACAAAATCAAAATATTAACATAAAGTACAGATACCTCAAAACTGTACTTAATGCTTTGTTTGTTTTTTTTATTGAAACAAAGTTGTTGTTTTTTTTTAAACAGAAAACTTTTTTTTTTAAACAGAAAAGAAATGAGATAAATGGGGATAAAAACAGAGTACTTAAAAACTAGAGACCTGTACGAGTCTGTATAATCTGTACAATGTATATTTACAGGTATTGCACTGAGGGTTATTGTCCAATCATACTGTCGTGGATTAAGTGTTCATCAGAGCGACAGCCTGGGGGAAGAAACTGTCCCTGTGCCTGGTTGTCTTGGTGCACAGTGACCTGTAACGC
>NW_018128094.1:846745-847786 GCF_001952655.1 Monopterus albus
TCCCCTGTAGAACTGTATCAGCAGCTCCTGGGGCAGGTCGAACTTCCTGAGCTGGCACAGGAAGTACATCCTCTACTGTGCCTTCTTGATGATGGTCGTGATGTTGGACATCCAATTCAGGTCCTGGGAGACAGTGGAGCCCAGGAACTTGTAGGACCTTACTGCTGATACAAGTAGTATGGTAAGTGGGGGTAAGGTGGGAGGGTTCTTCCTGAAGTCCACTGTCATCGCCACTGTTTTGAGTGTGTTCAGCTCCAGGTTGTTGCAGCTACACCATTGCCTGCGGTATTATGTACACTCCCATTAGCATGAAACTGTTGAATTCATGGGGAGAGTAAAAGGGTTTGCAATTGATAACAAGAGACTAGGTCTGCAGTACATGTCCTCTGTAGCACTGTGACATCTGTGCACCAACCTTCATTTATGTAGAAGCAGATTCCACCTCCTCTCATTTTCCCCGACAGCTCCTTTACACGATCCGCTCTGTACACCTGGAAGCCCGGTACTTGAATCGCGCTGTCCACGATGGAGTCGCTGAACCAGGACTCCGTGAAGCACAAAGCAGCAGAGCATGCAAAGTCAGAGTTAGTCCTGTTGATGAGAAGAATTTCATCAATTTTGCTGACCAAGGAGCGGAGATCAGCCAGGTGAATTGAAGGGAGTGAAGTCTGTGTTCCCCTCTGCCGTAACTGCACCAAGGCGCCAGCCCGTTTTCCATGATGGCGGCATTTTTTCCAGGTCCCATATATTGCTGCTGCGCCTCCGATCCAAATGTCCATACAGCATTCTTCATTCACAGAAGGTTTGATTTGATTTAATTTGATTTGATTTATTCTTTCAAGCATGTAAAAACAGTTGATATGACAACACACATAATTTTACACATAATCCAATATCAATTTGCTTATACCTAGTACATGCTTGAATGGAGTAGGAAGAAGTCAGACTTATCCAGTCCTACCCCATGACATCATCTTACCATCATTGGTTTGCAAGCAGTAAATGATTCACTTCTACCCACACACATATTATACTAAAAAA
>NW_018128094.1:850146-854478 GCF_001952655.1 Monopterus albus
CTGTTTCTAATCAATTTATTTAATATATTCCAAGTACCTTTCATGTTATTTTTATTATCCTCTAATACTTTAGAGTAATATTGTTTCTTACACATCCTCAATAATGCAATTAATTTATTCTTATATAAATAATATTTTTCTTCCGCCTTCTTGGATCTGTCCTTAATGAATTCTTTATATAACGCATTCTTCTTTTTACATGCATTCTGTAATCCCTTACTCATCCACGGTTTCCCACTGTAATTCCTCTTATTTTTATACCGCTTACGAGGACAGTTCCTGTCATATACTTTCATGAATATATTTAAAAATTGCTCATATGCTTTGTATAAGTCATCCTCTTTGAAAACTGCATCCCAGTTTTGCCCCATAAAGTCCTCTTTTAGCCTCCTTACAGCATGTTCGTTCATCACCCTCCTATAAAAAAGATTTGTTTTTGGCCTTTCTTTTCTATACTGGCAGTCATAAACCAAAAATACAGGTAAATGATCACTAATATCATTTATAAGTAATCCACTAGACATTTTGCTATCAATATCATTAGTAAATATATTATCTATTAGTGTTGCATGCTGGGTTGTTAATCTGCTTGGTTTGTTACAGTATAAGGAGGATAGGGTTTAATCATTTGATGATGTATCTATAGGTTGTATTATCTTATCTTGTAGGTCTTTTTATTACTACTGTTGGAAGGTTTATTATTGTTACCTGTGGTTATATACAATATGGTGTGTATCTAAGATATATCGTGGGTTTTTTTTGTTTGTTTGTTTTTTTCCCTTTTACATGGGTATATTTATTTGTATATATGTAATTTGAAAAGCTGTGCCTGGTAGGCTAGTGGTTAAGGTGCAGTGCTCTCGCTGCTGCGGCCCGGGTTCGAAGCAGGGTTGCATCAGGAAGGGCATGCAACGTAAAACACGTGGCAAATGTCACCATGCCAGTCATCAATGTGACGATTCACTGTTGTGACCCCTAAACGGGAAACGCCGAAAGTGACTTTCTTTCATATGTAATTTGAAAGTTTTTGCTAACATTAAGAGTTAAGGAAACAACTATTATGTTTTGTTGTTTTAATTGTAACAGACCAAGGTTGGTTTAAATAAGCTTGACTTCTTCCCACTCCGTTTCGAGCAAATCACTGATCTATGTTGTTAATGTAAAGTGACTATATGTTTTATGGGTCGAATGGTTTTTATTGCCTTGTTATATGTTACTATTGCTCGAAATAAAAAAATAAAATAAAAAAATAAAAAAGGTAGTTTGGTGTGAGTTGTTCGATATTTAACAGTTCTTCTCTGGTAAAAGTAATCCAGGATGAGTTGCAAAAGACCAAGAAAACAAAGAAAAACAGCAAACACAAGAGAGTGCGAGTAACCACAGCCACCATCGCTGTCGGCGCTTTGTTGGTATTACATTATCAGTAAAATGTTCCCAGCCAATGTATTTTTTTTCTGCCAAAATATCAGATCTCCTAGCACACGACTGTCACAAGAAGTGGATGGAAGAGAGTAAAACTGAAAATTGACACCAGAGCAAAGCTCAAGGTGGGGTCAAACACACAAACTGCACGCCAGCGGAATGGTGTTCAGCTGGCATGTGTAATTTGTTAGAAAAAACCCTCAGTTCTTTTGTTGGAAGCAAAGCCAGAAGAGGACTGTAAAATCAACAGGAAATTTAATCAAAGTGTGGGCACAGGTAACACAAAGCAGCGCTGGGATCAGAGAGACAAAGCTCCCACAGGAAATCTGTCTTCTGTACAATGATACATGTATATGTTTTCTGATTACATTCAGGCAGAGACCGCCCTGTACAGAGGTACAACATTTCACACCTTGTAATCCTATTGGCCATTTGGCGTGAGCAAGTCAACCTCTGCCCACACCTGCTTGCTGAAATGTGATCTAAACCAGCTGTGTGTGTGTGTAATTTTCAGGTCGGCAGCTAATCAATGAATACTGAACTATTGGTTGTCTGCGGTGCAGCCCCCTATCTGTATAGGCTATTGCAGGACAAATGGGCTAACGGGCCAGGTGGTCATCTCAGGTTGTAGGCTCCCTGTCTCTGCAAGATACCACATGACAAAGCCGAACTTGGAGTATGCTAAGTGGGCCTATGTGAAGATACAAAACAGGCCAACAGGTCTGTGTTAAAATGTAATATAGGCCATCTGGTTAATTGAAGGTACAGACATCATGTCTCCACAGAAGTTACAGCATATACACAGTAGTTCTAGACAAACATCAATAAAGCTGTAATATATATAAACAAGGAAAATAAAGGTATGATAAGTAACCAAAGCACGACAGTTCTGGACAATCATCAATACTGTGTAATATATGTAAACAAGAAAAAAAAAGGTATGAAAAGTAACTAAAACTTACAAAACAACTGAAGCCTATAATCTTACAAATTCTTAGTGGCTGCATCTGTAGTATATGAAAAAAGAAAAGTCTGCATTAGGAGGTGGGTGTGACAAATGCTGAACTTTCCCACAGAGGAGTGGTGTTTGAGTCTGGAGTTTAATGTAATGTTTTTTAATGAATGAGTGTTTTAACCCAAGCCACTACATTTTCCTAAATCTAACCACAAAGGTTTGGTGCTAAAACCTAACCACATATTTTTAGTTGCAAAACACAGTTTTATTTTAGGAAAATACACTATGTAGTTTAATAATACAAAGTTAATTAAGGTAATTAACATTATCATGAAATAATTATGCAGAGTCAATTTCAAGCTGATATTGCTAATACAGTGCCACTAAAAAGACAATACCCAGAGTAGATCAATACATTTACAGTAATTACACTCTCCAGGTTATGCACCCGACAGGATTAAAAACAAAAGCCCAAGCAATGTCTCCTGGTCCAAGTCCTTCAGAAATCTCCCATTACAAGTTGTAAACTCTGCATTCACCAGGTAATGAGAAAATCCTCCGGTAGTTTTACTCTCGTCCTCTCACTTCCTCTGTATCTCTTGCCTGTCTGCTCTCTGCAGCTTAGTGTCTGGCTACAGGGTATCCTCGTTGTCCCACCCTAGCACTATTCTGATTGATGTTGATTGAACAAACAGCCAAGTGCAAATAAGGAAGGTCAAGACTGACAGTCTGATGTCCTGCAAGGTTAGGTAGTGCAACTGACCACATTTCTGGCATGTACACAACAAACAAACTATGTGTATGTGCATGTGCACAAACAAGGGTTTCTTTTTTGCTACTCCGGCCTTTGATTACCACTCATTGCTTTCACCTGTTGCTCATTGCCTTCATGTCTCAGCCTTTATATTCTCCTCACTTTTCTACCTGCCTCTTTGTGGTTATCTCCTGTATGTTCTTGCTTTCTACTTTTGGTTCTTGGTTTGTTGTGATCTTTGCCACCTTTATTTCATGTCTTATTACATGTTTTCAGTTTCATTGTATTTGCTCCCTGATGGTGCTGTTTAGTTTTTTTTTTCTTTAGGTGTCATGGTAGTCATTACATGTTTTCATTGTATTTGCTCCCTGATGGTGCTGTTTAGTTATTTTTTTCTTTAGGTGTCATGGTAGTGTAGTTTGTCAGGTAGAGCTCTTGAGTTCATTTATTTGTCGCTCTAGGAGCTGAGCAAGCAACAGACAGGACTCAGATGGCAGACACAGGCGATGCTGACACAAGTCTTTATTACAGAGTAAACAGGTGGGAGAAGAAAACAGTTAACTCAGCTGACGTGGTTGGACCAGAGTAGGAGTGGTGGCCGTGGAGACGAAAGGATGATGAGTGACAACACCGGAGCAGGGAAGAGGCAGGTGGGTGTCGTCGAGGTTGAGCGAGTGAAGAAAAAACCCAGGTACTGGATATCTATTGGAGTTGAAGAGAAGCCACGCATAGAGGTGAGATTCTCAACATACTGACAATGAGAGAGCGTTGCCAGCACCTAAAGAAAGGGAGAGGGTAATTAGGTGATGTGCCTCAGCCATGTCGCACCTTGGAAGCCACTGTTCAAGTGGATTCACCCCAGCTGTGTACACCACTGAAGCCGGGACCTATGAGAGAGAAAGAAAAAGGGGGCGGAAAGGGGAGAGGGGGCAGGTGGCAGGTGGCGCCAAGCAGACCTGACAGTACACCCCTCCCCCAATGGGCACCTCACAGCACCCCACCAGGCCTGTCAGGATGTGCCAGGTGAAACTTGCGGACCAGCTGAGGATCCAGGATGAAGGAGCGAGGGATCCAGGAGCGCTCCTCAGGACCATAACCCTCACAGTCGACGAGGTATTGGAACCCTTGGCTTTGGCGGCAGACGTCCAGGACCGAGAAGGCCGGGCCGCCCTCAAACCCTCGAGGGGGGGGGGGGGGAGCA
>NW_018128094.1:854515-869084 GCF_001952655.1 Monopterus albus
GTGTGGAAGACTGGGTGAATATGCATGGACTGGGGCAACTAGAGGCAAACTGCTGTGGGATGGAGGATATCAAAAATAGAGAATGGGCTCAGATAAAGAGGTGCCAGCCTGCGGCATGTGCCCTTAAGTATTATGTGTTCTGAAGAGAGCCAAGCCCTGCTGCCCTTTCTCATAGGTAGGGGCTGCTTGGCGATGACGGCCAGGCTGCGGTTGTGTTCAGCCGTGCGTGTGAGGGCAGCAGTGGTTTCAGTCCAAATCTGTTGACAGCGGTGTACGTGGGCTTGGACGGAGGGGATGTCTGTCTCTTCACCAGATAGTACTGGAGGTTGGTATCCTAAGGCGGCCTCAAACAAAGATACTCCAGAGGCCAAACTGATGAGAGAATTATGTGCGTATTCAACCCAAGGCGATAGTGAACTCCATGATTTTGGTTCATTACCTGTGATGCAGTACACTGTGTTCTCTAGTTCTTGATTCAGTCTCTCCACCTACCCATTGGTCTGAGGATGAAAGCCTGAGGAGAGACTGGACTTGGCACCAATAGCAGTACAAAAGACAGACCATACCTGTGAAATGAATTGGGGATGCAGGGATGCCGTAGATGCGAAAAACATGCTGGACAAGAAGGTCATCCATCTCACAGGCCGATGGTAGCTGTGGCAGGGCAATGAAGTGGGCCGCCTTGGAGAACCTATTGACGATGGTGAGTATGGTTGTGTGTTCTTGAGAGGAATCCGGTGACGAAAATCAACTGCGATGTGGGACCATGGGCGGCCAGGAATGCGCAAGGGACGTAGGAGACCTGCATGGGGTTGGTGTGAAGATTTTGATTGAGCACACACAGAACAAGCTTGTACAAACTCACATGTGTCTTGGTCAAGGGTCGGCCACCAGAAATGTTTCTTGAGAAGAGAGGTGGCCCGATGAACCCCCAGGTGGCAGGCCAGGAGGGACGAGTGAGCCCATTACAGGACAGGGGTTCTGACAGCGTCTGGAACAAACAGCTGTTCTGGCAGGCTGCCTCCAGGGTCAAGATTGTGCTGTTGGGCTTCTAGAACAGTCTGCTCTGTGTCCCAGGAAACTGCTGCCACCACACAAGATGTAGGCAAGATTGTCTCTGGTGACTCCTCAGCAATATATGGCGTAAACTGTCGGGACAGGGCATCAGGTTTCAGGTTGTGAGTACCTGGCCGGTAGGTGAGGGTGAACCTGAAGTGGCCAAAAAACAGCACCCAGCGCGCCTGCCTCGGGTTGAGTCTCTTGGCTGACTGGAGATAGGACAGGTTTTTGTGGTCAGTCCAGACCAGGAAGGGATGCACTGTACCCTTCAGGAGATGTTGCCATTCCTCCAAGGCTAGTTTTATCGCCAGGAGTTCTCTCTCACCAACATAATTTCTTTCGGCAGATGTAAGACATTGAAAAAAGAAGGTGCAGGGATGTAGTAAGTGATCTTTTTCAGCCCTCTAAAACAGAACTGCCCCCACTCTGGTTTCCGAGGCATCTACCTCGTCCACAAACTGCCTGGATGGGTCTGGCTGGGTCACAACAGGCGCCGTGGTGAAGCGGAGATCCCAGAAGGACTGCTCCGCCTCCTCGGTCCACACAAACTTAGTCCTTTCGGTTTTCGGGTGTAGGCCATTCGGTGACTGCCGAGATCTTGGAAGGGTCTGCCCAGACCCTGCCACCTTCAATACAGCACCCCAGGAAGGACACAGAGTCTGAATGGAAGTCGCATTTCTCTGCCTGGACAAACAAATGATTTTCTAGAAGTTGCGGGACGACCTGTCTGATGTGACTCTGATGTTCTACAAGGGAGGAGGAGTAAATGAGTATGTCATCCAAATAAACAAAGACAAGTTTCAGGGAGGAGGCCGATTGAACAATCGTAGGGACAATGTGGTGGTAGAGACAGTGCTTGGTCCTTGTTGAAAATCTCACTGAGGTCATGATATGCAATGGGAACCCTGGTCAGATCAGGCCTTTCAGGCATTTTAGGGGAGTTGGGTGGTGTTGGAGGAGAGCATGCTGCTCGGAGGCAGGAGGACAAACAGGAGGGGCTCCATTTAAGGACTGTTCCAGTCTGCCAGTCAATTTGGGGATTATGGGAAATGAGCCAGGAGTGCCCTAGAACCACTGGTGTCTGTGGGGTCTCAATAATCATTAACCGGGTGGTGTTGTGGTGGTTCCCGGCTATGGTCATGTGGATGGGAGGAGTTTGGTGGGTGATTACTGCCAGCAACTGCCTAGAAATAGAATGTGTTTCTAAGGTGTGGTCCTTGGAGATCTTGTACAGTCATGCTAGCAGGTATGTTAGTTTCAGGGAGGAGGCCGATTGAACAATCGTAGGGACAATGTGGTGGTAGAGACAGTGCTTGGTCCTTGTTGAAAATCTCACTGAGGTCATGATATGCAATGGGAACCCTGGTCAGATCAGGCCTTTCAGGCATTTTAGGGGAGTTGGGTGGTGTTGGAGGAGAGCATGCTGCTCGGAGGCAGGAGGACAAACAGGAGGGGCTCCATTTAAGGACTGTTCCAGTCTGCCAGTCAATTTGGGGATTATGGGAAATGAGCCAGGAGTGCCCTAGAACCACTGGTGTCTGTGGGGTCTCAATAATCATTAACCGGGTGGTGTTGTGGTGGTTCCCGGCTATGGTCATGTGGATGGGAGGAGTTTGGTGGGTGATTACTGCCAGCAACTGCCTAGAAATAGAATGTGTTTCTAAGGTGTGGTCTAAGGGCAATGGTGTCAAACCAAGCTTAGCCACCAATGTGGGGTTGATCAGATTTATCCCTCCGTCCCATAGTCCACTAACTAACTAGGGATATGGTTTTACCAGATGCAGTCAGGGTGACTGGGATCTCCATGCTAGTGGACCCTGCGGTGGAGGTTCCGGAGTGACCCACCAGTGCCCCCACGCTCACTGGCGAGGTTCTTCTTTTGACCAAATTGAGCAAAGATTGATCAGGTGGGATTGGTTACCGCAGTATAAGCATGCCCCGGACTTGAGTCAACGTGATCATTTCTCGGGGATCAGGTGAGCGCGTCCTAGCTGCATGGGTTCTTCATCGGACCCGGATGGCGTGGTGTCAGTAGTGCAAAGAACATGAAAGTGAGTGAGCAGAGAACTGAATGGTTTAGGCCTGGGGTGGGAAGGCTTGGGGTGACTAGCATTGGGAGCCTTCTCCTTGTGGCATTCACGTAATCTATTATCAATGTGAATAGCCAGGCTAGCTAAAGCGTTCAGTCAATCAGTGGGGTCATCCCTTTTGGCCAGTTCATCTTTTATGTCATTGTGCAGCCCGTACCAGAAAGCACCACGCAGGGCTTGATCCCCCCACCCTGCCTCAGGTGCTAGCACCTGAAACTCAACAGTGTACTCGGTCACACTATGTCCCCCTTGTTTTATTGTCATTAATCGTCACTACCCCGGTGGTCAGGATGGTCAAACAGCATTTGTTGTCAGGTCTGCTCGGTGCGACCTGCCTCTCTTCCGCCTTTCTCTTCTCTGCTCTCTCAATCCTGTGGGATTTGCACCTCAGCTGTGCCGCATTCAGTAATTAGCAACTCGTTTGTTGGTACGCACAGCTGGGGTGCATCCTGATGATTACCTGCCTCCTTACTTATTCCTCTGGCAGATGCTCTGTCATCGCCGGAGCATTGAATTAACTGAACTTTCATTACTTTACCTAAACTCGCATACCCCGTAACAGACATAATTTTGTGGTATGTATTATACATCAATTTGTTTTCCACGTTGACAGTTCCTGTGCTGTGGATCACATTTTGTATGTTGGTTATATGTTAAGTGTTATATGTCCACGCTGACAGTTCCTCTGCTGTGGATCTCTGAGTTTGTTTTTGTCCATGTGGTTAGCTAGACGTTCTTTTTGTTATCCTCGCTGACAGTTCCTGTGCTGTGGATTTCCGTTTTCATTTGCCTACCCTCCTGGTTGGCTTGCCTGTTCCCTTGTCCGTTCTGATCCTGATCCTCTCCTGGTTCCTGCTGTTACCCTGTCTACTCCCTTGGTCATCCTGGTCTCCTCAGCCGTCTTTGCTCAGCCCTGTTGCATGTATTCATTGACTCTGTTCCTTTTGTATCCCCACCATTAAACCACCATTTTTACTAGCACCTAGGTCAGCAGTCTTGAGTCCAACCTCAGTTCTCCCTCACCCTCTTGGTGAGGGGGACTAAACCATAACAATTTATAATTCATGGAAGAATTCCTTGACTGTGGCTCCAATGAACTGTCCATAAGAATCAAGTGCCTCGGTCCAGGTTAATGCCTACCACGGAGTTGGTTAATGACAAAATTAATCTTAACGCGATTAGCGCAAAATGTACAGGGTTGTTGCTCAAAAACTCTGTGGCACTGCAGGACAAAGCCCCGGCATTTCTGTACCTCACCAAAAAATGGCTCGAGGTCTGGTATTAGTGTCTCTTGTGTGGGACTAGTGTGATGATCGAAGGAGGAAGATTGGACGTGAGTAGAAGGGAGGGCAGTGGAAACGATTAGCTGTAAGAGGGTGTTGGAAAGCTCTTGCACCTGTTGTGACAGGTTCTGAATAATGTCCATCTACTGGCGCAGTGCTTGCCTGAGGTGATCAATCTGCGCACAGCACTCAGCGAAGGCAGGTGGTGATGTAGGTCAACTAGCGGGAAGAAAAAACCCAGGTACTGAATGTCTCTCGGAGAGTTGAAGCGAAGCCAAGCATAGAGGTGAGATTCTCAACATACTGACAATGAGAGGGCGTTGCCAGCACCTAATGAAAGGGAGAGGGTAATTACAGTAGGTGATGTGCCTCAGCCATGTCGCACCTTGGAAGCTGCTGATCAGGTGGATACGCCCTAGCTGTGTACACCACCGGAGCCGGGACCTACAAGAAAGAGAAAGGAAAAAAATAAGGGGAGAGGTGGCGCCGACCAGACCTGACACCTCTGACATTTTTTTATAGAACCTGTTTTCCAGCTAATTGAAAAAGCAAAACCTCTCAGTTGTAATAGTTGTTAATGTTTTGCAAAAAGAACTATGATTAGTACAAAACACACTTCTTGTGCCTGACAGTCTTCATTCACTATTCTTAGGCTAGATGCCTAAGAATAGGTTTGCAAATTAAAATGTGCCCATTCTTACACTGAAATGGTGTTTGCTTGCTGTAATTATTCCTCCAGTTAATATAAACCATAAAGAGATTCTTTATATTTTGGTCAGATTTTTTCATTCATCGGTGTGGCATCATTGGCAGTACATTGGCAGAAGGGTGGGGGAGCAGCACTGATCTCAACTGCTAGCTACAGAGATTCACCCATGCTCCACTCTTACTACACTGCCTCCACTGCTGCCTTTCATTACAAAAGACAGTGCTCATCCAGGCTGCTGTGCTCAATTAGATTTTACATTTGGAACAAACTCTGAAGGCTAAAAGTATGTTCTGTGTATAGGACCATAGACTAATTGTAAGGTCTGTGGATGTACAGTAAGTGTTATAGAGTGGCAAACAGCACTTTGTTTAAGTAACATATTTATAAGTTTGAAACATTATTAGCCTTTTACAGCTCTGGAAAGTTGTCCCAGTGACAAACGTCCCCTGTGTACACTAGAGCCAACTCTATTGGATACACGGAGTTAAAAGATTCATTCTTTTGGCGGTTCTCATTTGCACTTCTGGATTGTATATGCTATCTTGGCAGGTTATACATTTGCTCTATTTTCCAAAACTGAACCCCTGCATTTTGGTCCAGATCAGCTGTTTTCATTCTGCTTTTGCAGACTTCCTGTTTTTGGCTTGTGTAATGATGATGTAGTGTGGCTCTTGCCTCTCTTTGTTCTTGTTCAACAACTTTTCTGGCTCTTGTCATTCTCATTCACTGGCTCCTTCTGGGAGATCACAGAAGCCTCTGGTGCCACTGTCTTACAAATTACAATCCCAAATCAAAAGAATTTGGGACAGTATGTAAAATCAAAATTAATACAGAAAATAGTGATGTGTAAATCATTTGTGTCCTGTATTACTTTGAAAACAATACAGCAGCACATTATTTGATATGATACTTCATCAATTTTATTCTTGATATTTGTGATAACACTTCAATCACTGAAAAAACTTGGAAGAACGCATCTGGACGTAGTTTTAGGTAGAAGACGTTTCAGTGTCAGCCCTGTGACAGACTGGTGACCTGTCCAGGTTGTACCCCACCTCTCGCCTGATGTCAGCTGGGATTGGCTCCAGCCCATTTGCAATCTTGTGCTGAAGTTCACTGATTTAGTGTTAGACTGAGATAATTAAATGTGCATTTTTATTGAGCAGTTTAGTCTAACAGTGTAATCAGAGTCTGAAAGCTACGTATGTCCAATCTCATGACCAAGATTTGCAAATCACAAATAGTGAACTTGCTTCAGGAATTGATTGGCAGATTATGTTTAGGTATATCCAAAAACCTGTTTCCAAGCCACGTTTTGTGACAAGCTAACTGTTACAGTCAGTAGGATGTTAGTGGGCAACAGATTAAATATCCTCTTCTTTCCACCAGAGGGCAATCTTTGCCTTTCAATCTTTATAGGATGTCTTTAGCACATTAGAATTCATGAGTGTATGTAGAGCTGCATGGAGAGATGCATGAACAGATGTGAATTTATAATACTCTAGCAGTACTGATCCAACAGAGAGCAGCAAACAAGAGTAGATGGGGACATTCTAGATTATCATAATGACATCATTGTCACTCAGTGAGGTCCAGTGTGAGTCCAAGGCCCTGCCTGATGGATTTAACAAATGAATCTGCTAATACAGCTCATGTTGCATTTATGTCATGTAAGCATATGTATGCATAAAAACATAGAGCATGTTGTAAACAGAAATATATCTGTAGAATAAACACACCCAGAACAGAATTTGGAATGGATTATACACATGCTCACTAGCAAACACGGAGTTATTAATCTGTGGTCAGCACTGTATGTGTGTCTTTGTAGTCTCTAGCAGGAGTGTGTGATTGTCAGATAAGGCTGCTTTGTGTTTGTACTGTTTGTACATGTGTCTTTGCTGAAATAATAGCTCTTTTTTTGCATTAAAGGCAGCGCTGCAGCACACTATCCCAGGGCCAGTGAATCTCTGACAGCATTACGCAAACACCCTAATCAAATACTGTACATAAGCTGCTGTCCTTATTAGGCTTTGTAATGATCGCTCGCAAGACACACGTGTGCACACACACAGTTTTTATTTGTTACTATTATTTTTGGGAGGTCAGTGGTGTGAAAGAATAAAACAAATGATTGATATTTTCAGTTTTAAATCATTAATGGAAGCTTTGTGGTGCCTGATGATCACTCAGTTATAACTTTCAAGAGGAAGTGAGTTTGGATTGCTCTTAAGTAGTTGCCATTAGAACCTGACCGATATCAGCATGGCTGATAATGTTGACAATTTTAAATTATGATACATGTATGAACATACTGTATATTACAGATGATATGTCCACAGAGAAAATAGATTTTTGTACCCTGTAAAATTGTCCCGTCGTCACTACATACACTGTAAGAAACATAGTGATAATTTATTCCCTATTTCCTTACCATAAACTTAATCATCACAATAAATACCTAACCCTAGCCCTTACCCAAACTCTAACCTAATTCTAACCTGAACCCTAAAACCAATCTTAACCCTTAAACATCCCTGACACCTTTTGTCACAACTATGTAACACATTATTTGCACCAGACCCTCCACTAGTTCAGTATTCTATGATTTTTACACACAAGTAGAAACAAATGAATGCAATGTGGGATAACTCATATTTAAACACCAAATTTTAAGCAACATATAGTCTGAACATTAAAAGGCAAATGTAGACATTCTATGGAGGTGATGTATGTTTAGCTTTGAATGAAGAAAAGCACATAAGCACAAATGTTATTAGCACAAAATCATAACATGACAAGAAATCAAAAACAATTTCCTGAATTAATGTTTCAGGCAAAACTCAGCATCGCATAGAATTATGCCAGTTTAAATTATGCATATTTGAAATATTTCTTGTTATCTTACTGATCAGTTTACAGTTGGTGAACATAATTTCACATTTTCAAAACCCAAAATATATTTTCATCATTATAGAGGGAAAGAAAGCAAATATTGAGCCAATTTTTATGAGCTGAGAGGAGTCTCAACTCTGCATTCCAGTGATAAACAGATAAGCAGAGACAAACTAACTAGTGAGTGTGGTTCCTTCAGATTTTACTATCTTGGTGGTCAGAGGCGTGAAGTCGCATACCAAGAGCCCTGGTCTGTCAGAGGTTTCTTGTGTTAAAGCAATTCTTTACTCCCCACTGTCACCAAGTGCTTGCTCAAGAGGGATTTGTTGGGTTTTTCCTCTATATTAATAATAACAGACCTTACTGTGTAAAGTGCCCTGGGATGACTTATGTTGTGATTGGGTGCTATACAAATAAAACTGAATTGAATTGTGTATTCGAACATTCACAAAGAGAGTTGGGGGTTCTGCAGCCTGGGTTAAAGTAGACCATATCACTGATGCCCACATCTGGTTGGCTTGCCGAGGGTGGCGTGATAAGGCCTTACACATAAAACTGAAACACAGAGCAAAGCCTGGCCTATGCATTGGGGTTTTGGAGAGGAGTTTTTCTGCTTCTCAATGCCTGCAAATCAGAGTTATTAATTATGAATATTTTGAGTTCTTGAGAATAAAGCATGATGCTGCCACCCCTATATTTCACAGTTGGGATGGTGGTGTTTGGCTTGCAAGCCTCCCCCTTTTCCCTCCAGACATAAAGATGGTCGTTATGTCCAAACAGTTCAAATTTTGTTTCATCAAACCAGAAGACAGTTCTCCAAGATCTTTGTCCCACTGTGCAGCTGCAAACTGTAGTCTGTCTTTTTTATAGTGGTCTTGGAGCAGTGGTTTTCTCTTTGCTGAACAGCCTTTCACGTTATGTCAGTATAGGCCTCTTTTACATCATGGCACTGCATATGGCTGCCTTGGTAGGGTGCACCCTCAGGTGTTTGTTCTTTTTCCTCATTCTCTTGGTCTTCTGCAACCTATCCCAGATTATCTTCATCAGAGAAGAGCTACTAAACATCAGACAACTCACTCTGAACACATTTTCACTGATTTTTTTTCTAATCCAAAAAGCTGTGTGGACATTCTGGTCGGACGGGCAGAGGCCCTCTATGGGACTTGGAGAACATGTTGGTAAGGGAAGAGAGTGGGGGCCCTGGTTAAGTTATGACAGAGAGGGAGCTGGAAACTGCTCCCATCTGTCCATCTAGTGAACCTCCTATCTCTAGTCATCAAAATGGATGAACTCCTTCTCGTCAACTGGACTAACTCTGACTTCTCATGCTCTGCTGCTCTATGCTTCATGGAGACCTGGTTCAGTGACTCCATTTCAGACAGTGCAATGCACATACTGGGGTTCCAGGTATACAGAGAGGAGGCAAAATCTGCCTGTACATAAATGAAGGTTGGTGTAAAATGTCACAGTGTTAGAAAGAACTTGAATCACAGACTTAGAGACTCTTTTTATCAACTGCAAACCATTTTTTTCTCCCAGAGAATTTTTGTCATTCATTGTGGTTGGAGTGTATATAAGACTGCAGGCCTACGCTAGCACACTACAGCACCTGGCCAAACAGATAACTAGGATGGAACTGAAACATCCTGACTTCCCACTCATTGTTTGATGGGATTTTAACAGAGTCTCACCCATGAACTACTCTCAGTTGTCCCACCAGGGAAAAATACACATTGGACTACTGCTACCAAGTAATAAAAGATGTCTGTGATTCTTGGACTCTGATCTGGTCTGGTCCATCTCATCCCAACCTATAGGATGACTTTGGCATTCTAGTACATAGTTAAATCCATAAATGCTGCTTTAAACTGTACTGTATGAAAAGGAAGCCCTATGTCAACAGTGTCCTGAAGCACAGTCATCTGCTCTGGGCTTGGAGACAACTAGGATGGACCATCACTTGGTGGAAACATGTACTGTGGTCAGAAGAATCAGTATTTCAGGTCTGTTTTTGGAAGCAATTGGCGCTGTGTGTTCTGGATCAAAGACAAAAAGGACCATCCAGACTGTTACCAGCAAAAAGTCCAAAAGCCAGGGTCTGTCATGGTCTGGGGTTTTGTCAGTGCCCTTGGCAAAGGTAACTTCCACTTCTGTGATGGCTCCATTAATGCTGAACAATACATCGAGGTTTTGGAGCAACATCTGCTGCTTTCAAGATGATGTCTTTTCCAGGGACGCCCATGAATATTTCAATAAGACAATGCAAAACCTCATAGTGCCACATTACCAAGGCCTGGATGTGGAGGAAAAGGGTGTCAGTGCTGGACTGTCCCGCCTGCAGTCCCAACCTGTCCCCAGTAGAGAATGTGTGGAGCATTTTAAAATGCAAATTGCATCAACAAAGATCCAGCACTGTTGCAGCTTAAGACTTGTTTGCAGGAAGAGTGCAGATTTTTGCAGGAAGAATGGGACAAAATGACACCTTACACATTTATTCACTTGGTGTCCTCAGTCCCTAAACATCTTTTAAGTGTTGTGAAAAGGAACGACAACATCACACTGTGGTAAATGCTTTATTGTCCAAACTTATTTTGGAATGAGTTGCAGGCATCAGGATTGAAATGAATGTTTATTTTGAACAAACAATAAAATATTTTCAGTTATATTTTTGATTTTACATACCGTCCCAACTTTTTATGATTTGGGGCTATAAGCCAAGATGGATTGCAGACTGAAAAAATAAAAAATAAACAAAAGTAACAAATGTACAAGAGAGCACTCAACCACGGCAGCCATCCATAGCACCATCTGGAATCGTGAATTCAATCAACGATGACTGGGCTGGTGGTACAACCCTGATATTGCTTGGGGTAAGGGATGAACATAACACCTAACAGTATCAGGGAATTATTGCCATTTATTAAAGAGACACCGGCTGGGGCACCACAAGTTTATGTTTTATACAGTTAGTCATTTCAAAACTACAACATACACACACAGTGATGTAGAAACAAATGGCTCACAGAAAAACAAAAACAATAGTAAACACACAGGAAATCCCATGGTAAGAGGCAACGATACTAAGCAGCAGAAGCAGCAGTAACTCTAACCAAACTCCTAACAAAGAACAGAGCTGAAGCAGAACAATGAACATTACACTTCATCCAATCTAACCCTGTAGTTAGATAAAGGCCCAACAAAGTGCAGTTACAAAATTAACAGTGAATGTAACTACAAAACTAAAATAAAGGCAAACAAATGTCAAAGCAAATACAAAGGGTGTGGGACTGCTCATGCTAAGTCACAGCCCACAATGCAAAAGATGAATGAGCCCTTCCTGATGACTTCCACATGGCATTCTGGTGATTGGTGGAGCCATTCCTCAGCGTAGGGTGGGAGTTAACATCTGATTGGCAGACTGTAACCCTGGCAAACTGCTGACTGATCCTACCAGGCGTTGACATCTCCAGCTGTAGAGAAAAACACTCAACATACATTTGACATGAAGAAAATGTGGCCTCTACTTTATAAGCTATTATTTCTCTGTAGCTTTTTCCGGTTCTTTCAAACCAGGAACTCTCAATGAGACGAAAGAGACTGCTTTAGATTTTATAAAAAATAACCGTGCTGGTTTATTCAGAGGATCAACTTATTGGCCATAACAGCTGGCTACAAAGGAATTACTGGTTAAACCTCAGTCTGTTGTCAGACATCAGAAGGAGGAAGAAGTAGCATAGCTATGCAATCATACCTCAATTATCATTCAAGCAGTGGTAATCATATAATCATAATAATACATAGTTAATGGGAGAGGCTGTGGCTCAGGTGTCAGCATACACAATGGATTTTGCTGTTTGATTTGGAGGACTTGTTGACACACTGCTCTTCAGCCCAATAGCAGCATCGGGTATGTTCATTTTGACAAAAGGTTACACTTCAACTTGTTAATGATAATACCTCTAAATAAGATTGATGAAGTTTGTTTGCCTCACTTCCCTTTCCTTTCTCTTCCAAGAAAACCTCTCCTGTCCTCTTGTCAGCCTTTTGTTTTGCAAATACTGTTTGAACAGTCTGACTTCAGTCTGTGGACCTGAGGCTGTTTTCATTTGTTTTCAGTCAGAAACAGAATGAAAAAGCATCAAAAGCCTCAGTGATGGTGAAGTGACAGCCAGAAAGAAGAAAGATGACAGATGGAGTTCAAACAGTTTTCCTCCTCAGTCAGCTCTCTCCTGCCTCTTCCTCCCTGATTGATTTAAGAACAATACTTTTCGTGTCCTCTCTTCTTTCATTTAATGGATTCTGACTGATAACTGCTAAACACACTAGATAGTAATGAACAATGCACTACATGCTTTTACTTTTCACTTTTGCTTTTATCAGAACAACAGTGTTTGAGTGCTTGGCTCCTTTTCTTCTACAATAAGAGCCTCCCATTGAGAATTCTCCAGCCTTCAATTCCCTCAGGCCTGCTGTCTGTCTGTCTGTCTGATTGAATGTCTTGTTAACTGACTGTCCGCTGTGTGATTTCAGTCTGTCTCGCTGAGAGCTCTGATTTCAAAGCAAATTATCATCTAGCTTTTGTTCACTAGTGTGTATATTAACCAAGCCATATTCATTCAGTTATTCAGATTCAAATTGTCTTGTCATTTCAGATCCTGCCACTCCCTCCCGCCCTACAGTTACCCTATCTTTCCAGCCACCTCATTCCACATACGCACTTGCTCACCATTCACATTTTTCATGGTAGTGACACTTTTTTAAACTATTAGATTTTTTAAAGCAGTTTTGTATGTAGTAGTAAAAATAAATGATCCAGGTACACCTGTAATGAAATTTGATACAATTGTTTTCCATAAAGTCAAGTTATGATTCCTATAATCAGTTTTCTGCCCTGTCATAGAAGTGTTCATTCAATCCTTCATATACAGTAATGTTGTCCTGTGTAGCATTATATCAAGAGGCTCTTTTAAAAAAATAAATCGGATCCCCTAATTCATGTAAATAGGGAAGACAAAATTAGATACACCTTTTATTATAATGTAGTCCATAACTTGTCACGATTCTGCCCTGCCTGTTTCCGGTCTTGTGCTTTTATTTTGACACAACTTCCTGTTATAGCCATATCACAGCTACGGACTTTTCACTTTAATCAACACTCACATTGTTTACACCTCTTTTCACCTTGTTATATGCAGTTTTCCTCCTACTGGAAAGCTGCCAGATTGTTCTAGAGTGCCGTGCAGACTTCCCAGTGTTTATTCTTGATACCCGTGATTTGTGATTTTGACCCCGGATAGCCTTGACCACCAATTACTGCCTTGCCTTCCTGGTACTGATTATGTCCCATGTATCGACATTCAGACGTCCCTCTCTGACCTCTCATTTTTGGATTCCTTGGCTGTGTGTGTTTGCTGGCATTGAACTTGAACTGTTGTTTGATTTGGAGTGTGTTTTTTGGGACTACTGCAGTGTCTGTTCTTTACTGTGAGCATAAAGAGAGAACTAGCCACTCATTCTCGTCTCGCATTATAATTGAGTCCACCATTAACATTGTTGGTAACTTTACTGGCCACCCCTGACATAACTCCACCACAATGACCTCATTAATAAACACAAAAATGAACTGACACATCTGTGACAATGTCACACATCATATATCATACCTGTGTAAAAGTAGAATCTACTGTATGAATGAGCTGTTTTATAGGCAGGGCAGATGTGCATGTACCTAAAAGAGTGATCACTGAGATTTACTGATATAAACTGCAAACAGGAAAAAAAAGGGTTTCAAATCAGTTCCAATATACATGTAAATGTGTAGAGATCGACCCGGACTGATGTCAGATTCTCAGACTGAATTGTTATCCCAGTTCAGCTTTGCCTCTGAGGGTTATTATGGGAGCTACATGGTCTCAGTGGGCACGCATGTCCTCACAAAAGCTGATGTATGATGTCAGAGTCAGTCAGTTTATCTAGGTCTGCAGTGGCAGCTTCACAAACACTATTTTGATTGCAGGCTTTGCAGCTTTAAAGAGCCCATGGCATGCTTTTCCTGGTTGTTTGACTTATCTACAGTGTTACAACATCTTAGATGAGACCTGAAGATCAAAAATGAGGTGTACATACAGTATGTTCTAATACTTCTATGCAGAAGCATCTTGGTTTATACAAGTCTCTCGAACTCTCACTTGAGACTTTTTTTCTAACAAAATTAAGTATTAGGTGATAGTTTAAGGATTTCTTTGAATGGTAGCTTGACTACTGTCCCTGCTCGTATTCCTCTAGGCCCCAACAATGGCTGCTGCTCCTCCAACTAAAATGTCAATACAAAATATTTTCCCATCTGTGAAAATGGAAGCAAAAGTGCTCAGGGTGAGTTTGTGAAAAAAGTCCATTTATTTTGAAAAGAGAAGACTAATATGAAGATATATTTCTCTATATGAAATTTATTATGCATTAACGTATCAAAATAAGCATGTGCACATGGATCCCTTCTGTTTAAGATAAACAGAAAAGACTAACTTCAACTTAGC
>NW_018128094.1:869536-871542 GCF_001952655.1 Monopterus albus
TTAAAATATATAAACTTATGTATGCTATATAATAAAAACCCTAACTAATTATTCATTTCTATCTAAAAATGAAAATCACCCTAACAAGTTGTATGTTTAAAAGCTCTTCTCTGGTGAAAGTAATCTGGGATGGATTGCAGGAAAGTGGTAAAACATAAATAAGATAAAACAACAAAAAATCACTCCAAAGAGGGAGCACAGAACATGACAAATATAATGATAAGGCAGTTTTCTTGTGGACCTGCAGTAAAAGTTGTCAGCAGGAGCTGGATGAAATGAAAAAACCTGATGAAAATACTTTGGCTCTTAGCTATTATACAGTCCATCAGCAAAAACATAATATCTTGTGGCCTTGTAATTTCCTATTGCCTCATTCGCTGCCTTTGATGGTTTATAACTTGTAATGCCGACCCCCCCCCCTTGCACTACCCAGCTGCGTGCTATTTTCACAGAGCTGTCGATTGGACTTGCAAGACATAGCAGTACGAAGTTTGTCCATACGCGGTGAAATAATACCCAACGACAGCATGTTGAAGTGACATGGAGAATGGTCTGTGATTTGACTAAATCAGGACACAATACAGCACAATACATAAAAGCCCTAGAGCAGAGCAAGTGACAGAGAAAGACAACAACACAGATAATGACAGAGACAGAGAGATGGAGTGAGAATGTGTGTGTCAGGCAGAGGGAGATGAGAAGGATCAGTTCATTTTCCTACACAGAAGTCATAGACCTGAGATTCTTACACTGTTCAAACCAGAAGCATGCACAGAGCATGGTAATATAGCATTTGTGCATATGAGGCAACAACATTACCCCATCAGAACAGCGTGAGATAACCTGAAAAGAAAATCTTCATAGGGGCTGGGGCTCCTATCGGCTCTGCCGCGGACCTGCACTCCTCCTCTCCAGTAAGGGCCATCGGTCCACCTTGTTATTCCCCCTGCCTCAGCCTGACCGGTAACTTCTCACATCAGTACTACTGTGCTAATAAAGAATTCATCTTCGTTCATGGTTTGTGTCCTGCATTTGGGATCCTAAACCTGTGCCTGGTAGGCTAGGTCTAGGTCATAACATCCGAGGAATCCCGGGAAAAGATCTTTTTTTTCTCCTAGGTTTCATAAGTCATGAGTTATTAATGAAAATGTAAAAAAAAAAAAACAAAAACACAAACATGTTAAAACAGGTCATGTATTTTTATTCAGTGTGTCTTGCCACAAGGAAGATTGTGGGGGAAAATGGGTTTGTAAGAAAACCATATGATGAATCTGCAAGAAAAATCATAGCACACCATTTTCAGTGGGAAAACACGACATACTCAAATTTGATACACATACTGTATATTGAAAACTGTGGGAAGAGTAGCATGGTGAAATTATGGCAGAACAATAATAAAACAGGAGAATAAGAAGCATGCAGGACAAAAAGAGGTGTACTATACTCCTTTGGAGCTTGCACACCTAGTATTGTAAGTATAGGAAATAATAATGTTCCTGCATTTCATGCAGGTACTCTAATGATATATTTATATATGTGGAAGGTCAGGGATTATTGCCTTCATAGCAGGACTGCTGTACTATAACACCATGCCTCTGAAGAACTGAACTGAAGAAGCCTCTTGGATGAGAGGTGAAACGTCTTCGACCTAAAAATCTAGTCCAGTTGTGCCTACGGGCCGAACGGCAGTGTAGAGTACCCGGCCTTCTTGGAGTCCCTGGGAAGGGTGCTGGAAAATGCCCCAACTGGGGACTCCGTTGTTCTACTGGGGGACTTCAATGCTCACGTGGGCAGCGGCAGTGACACCTGGAGGGGCGTGGTTGGGAGGAACGCCCCCCCCCGATCTGAACCCGAGTGGTGCTTTGTTATTGGACTTCTGCGCTAGTCACAGTTTGTCCATAACGAACACCATGTTCAAGCATAAGGGTGTCCATCAGTGCACATGGCACCAGGACACCCTAGGCCGGAGGTCAATGATCAACTTTGTGGCTGTTTCATATGACCTC
>NW_018128094.1:871683-883999 GCF_001952655.1 Monopterus albus
GCGAGCCTGGTTGGCTCATGGGACACATGAGTCAGCTGACGGGTACCGGCAGGCCAAGCGGACTGCAGCCCGGGTGGTTGTGGAGGCAAAAACTAGGGTCTGGGAAGAGTTCGGTGAGGCCATGGAGAGGGACTACGGTCGGCCTCAAAGAAATTCTGGCAAACTGTCCGGCGCCTCAGGAGGGGGAAGCAGTGCCCTGCCAAAACTATATACAGTGGAGGTGGGCAGCTGTTGAGCTCAACTGGGGACATCGTCGGACGGTGGAAGGAATACTTCAAGGATCTCCTCAACCCCGGCGCCATGTCTTCTGATGAGGAAGCAGAGGCCGGGGGCTCGGAGGTGGACTTGTCCATCCAGTTTGTCTCTGCTTATCTGTTTATCACTGGAATGCAGAGTTGAGACTCCTCTCAACTCATAAAAATGTTTGCTTTCTTTCCCTCTATAATGATGAAAATATGTTTTTGGTGAATGTCAAATTGTGTTAACCAACTGTAAACTATTCAATAAGATTACAAGAAATATTTCAAATATGCATAATTTAAATCGGCATAATTCTATGCGATGCTGAGTTTTGCCTGAAACATTAATTTAGGAAATTGTTTTTGATTTCTTGTCATGTTATGATTTTGTGCTAATAACATTTGTGCTTTTGTGCTTTCCTTCATTCAAAGCTAAACCTACATCACCTCCACAGAATGTCTACATATGCCTTTTAATGTTCAGACTATGTGTTGCTTAAAATTTGGTGTTTAAATATGAGTTATCCCACATTGCATTCATTTGTTTCTACATGTGTGTAAGAATCATAGAATACTGAACTAGTGGAGGGTCTGGTGCAAATAATGTGTTACATAGTTGTGGCGAAAGGTGTCAGGGATGTTTAAGGGTTAAGGTTTGGTTTTAGGGTTCAGGTTAGAGTTTGGGTAAGGGCTAGGGTAATTTTTTGTATTTTTGCCATCTCCTCTTTGTTCTGGTGAGCCAAGCAGCAATTTGCCCAATATTGCCGACAGGTGGCGGTGGGGATGGGAATTACCCTGTTCAACTGTTCCAGTAACACTGAGAACCCATTTTTGTTTTTTTTTATGTTTTTGATTACATCATCATTGACTAGATGATGTTGACCTGACTTTCATAACAACATATCATCACAAAATGTTGGAGGTTGTGCAACTCATAGCAGCCATTATCTGTTGAAATTACATATAGACTTGTCAGTATTGTTGATGACAGATTTAAAAGAATGTGTACCAATGTTAGAGGCACATCCATTTTTTTTTTTTTTTTTACAGAAATAGCAATTAAACTCTTCCAAACAAATAACATAAAACATACAGTAATACTGTGAAACAAGTCATGGAGTCAGTGTTTGTTAGTGACAAACCAATATGCCTCCCATTTTTATTTATTTCTACTGGTAAAAACTGAAAATGAAAAGTTGCTACTTTATTGTTGTGTATGCTTAGCTTTGGTACTAAGAGTGTCAAAACTAGTGATGGATATGGGTAGGATTTTATCAATACTCCTACTCTTGTCAGTACTATTTTTCTGTCCTGTGTTTTATTAATAAACTTTATTAATAGATTCTTTTTTACTAAAATAAAAAAAATTTAAAAATTAAGATTTTGAAATTATGTTTTAAATCTACAGCCCATCACAAAAGACAGTCTCCTTAAATGCAGCAAGCCCTATCTGAACACACATTGAGCATAATTAACTTGCAATTGCAATTGCTTCTTCTTTCAGCATTTTAAAAAAGCAGTCAAGGTGGAATGGGTTATGATTTTTATATATTAAAGTTAAAACTATTATAATAATAATCAAATCACCTGCAGATCAACTTCAGTGTAACTGCTGTAATTACATTCAGTTCAGGTTGCGAGCCCACATAAGTCAATCAGATAAGTAGAATTCAGTTTGATCAGTAATGACATCAATGAAGGGCCACCACCCTTCAGGTGAAACCTTCTAGATAGACCTTAGTAATAATAAGATTTTATTAGTACAATACCTGAGAGATTCCTCACATTTTTCAGGTGGATGATTCAACCTCATGGCTGGCAGGAGACCTGGTAACATATTGAATAAAACTCTGAAGTTAAGGCAATTCTAAGATGTGACATCTGAGAAATAGGATGATTCTTTAACTGCTGATATTTATACAAATAGTTTCAGAACTTGTGAATTATTTGGCTTCCATGACTAATCAGCCTTCATACAGATGTGCTTCAGAGCTTAAGTGTGTTCATTAAAACCATGGCTGGGCTCTATGTTTTGATCTCTTGTCTCTCAGAGAAGCAATAAAGGCTTCACAAAATGTGACCACAGACTGTGCCAAGGAAGTATTATGTCATTGAAGTACATAACATAGAAATAGGGACAGACAGCATCATCTTAAAACTAATAGTATCATGATCTGACATGTCAGTTTTCAATATATTCCACCAGAGCAAAGACAAATGACTACATCTAAACTGAGACCTAAGGAATGATGTCACAGGTTACAATTACTTACGTAGGAGTAGTTCCATGACTTCACTTTGCCCAGGAAGTACACCACGTTTGTGCCATGGCTGTACTGTTTGAAAGCTGGCAGGTAGGAGTAGATTGTGATACTGCTGAGATTGTAAATGATGGTTAAATGTTTTTTAAATATCTGCTGTTGCCCAGGAAGTGTTACAAATTACCCTCAGGTGTGAAAACTATTGTGGCACGGCAATTTTTCAATTTATAGAGATTAATTTTTTGTTGTCCTATGGTTATAATGGACATTAATGTATTCATGTTAGCTGGAAGAACTTATGCTTTCACCCATGATTCGAGAACAAACATCACCCTAATATTACAGGGTCAGTGTTCATTTGAGTTTTGTTAGAGAATTAAGGGGCTTCCTCTGACTTTCTCTTCTCACCATGGCTGCTTGTGCTAAAGACAATGACTTGATCTATGTGATGCTAGTGTAGTAAAACAGCCTAATTTTTACCAACTAGAAATCACCAAGATCATAACAAAAGCGTTTTACATTTGTAAAAGTGATGAGGTGGATAGTACTTTTTCCTGCCTGCGCTGAGGATTTTCACTAAAGTAAGATTATGTAATCAAAAAAAAATATACCTCAGGATACTTGCAAAATGAGTGTAAATATACCTTTATTTAGCTGTTTTTATACCCTCTTCTTTTTCTTTTCTTTGCTTAAGAGGGATATGTCCTTTTTTGCAGCATTACTTTATATCAGCCTTTTCTATGTAACCTAAAGTTAAGATCTGACACACCACGCATGAATCAAAATGCAGCTCATAGCCATGACAGTGCACATATGCATGAACAAGCTCTCTTGTGGGATATTTCAAGTGCTCTTTGGTGCCCTTTGGTGGCCACAGGGTCCCAAGAGGCTCCTTAATTCACTTATACCTCAGGCTGCCTCTGCACACACACATATCATTGTTTTTATCACCTACTGGGACCTTGCAAAGTTATATTCATGGAAATTTTTCCTGACCTTAACAATAGTGTACTCCTGGTTTTCAGATCCTGAAAGTACAGAGAAACAAGAACACACACACAAACACACACTAGTTCAAAATAAGTAACAAGTAAAATATGTTAAAAATAATTAATGTGATCCTGGAACAAACAAACTAACACAATGGTTCCCAAAGATATACAGGGATTTCCTTTACATATATACCACAACTTTCTTCCAACTGACTGCATGTTATTGTCAGGAAGACTGAACAAAATGGGCTCTAAGGAGGGAATAGGAAAAAAATAAATTAAAATATAATGGCTTGATGCATAAAGCAAATTGGCAAAGTGATTTTTATGTATCAGTAATATATGTTTAATCAAGTGATTAAGTAATCTCTATATTAGTGATCCTTGTTTTAAACCAGGTGTATTACCAGTAACTGCGTAATGAATATATGAGAATATCGTCAGTGATTATGATGTTCAGGAAGAGTAAGGGTGTTTTCACAAGTTGATTTAAAAAAAACTATTATATGACTTATGTATGCTTAAATTATTATTATCATTTCCTTTAATGCAAGTGAGAAAGAATAAATGAACTTACTCCTGTAATGTTTTTGTGACTTTATTATAAAGAAAGGGTAAGTACAAAATATTTCTCAGCTGAGAGGACAGAGGTCTAAACTTTTGCATAGAGATAAAAGTCTGACCAAGAGCTCGATATTCACAAACACTATTTGAAGATCTCTTGAAGTGAGTCAGTGAAAGTCAGAGATAAGGCAAGACAGAAAAATGAAAGCCATCCAACCTTATCTAGCTACAAAAGTAATAATGAGCTGTTTTCAAATGCCAGAATTCAAATTTTCCCTGCAGGCACACTCAATAATACAATCACAGAAACATACATTTCAGAATCTGCTTTATTGACCAGGTGGGTCGGACACACAGATTGGAGTCTGGTACATCGGCTCTCAATGTGTATGTACATATCCTCATGCAAGGGGCAAGTAAACAGTAAACCAACATAAGGCTAGTACAACATAAGCAGTATTAACAGCAACAAACAGTGCAAACAATGCAAAATAAGCAGTATAAACAGGCAGTAAACAATGCAGACAGACAAAGGAATGCTCATTGTGAAATGAGATAAACAGGAATAAAACAGAGTACTTAAAAATAGAGACCTGTACGAATCTGTATAATCTGTACAATGTATATTTACAGGTATAGCACTGAGGGTTATTGTCCAGTCATACTGTCGTGGGTCAAGTGTTCATCAAAGTGATGGCCCGGGGGAAGAAACTATCCTTGTGCCTGGCTGTCTTGGTGCACAGTGACCTGCAACACCGTCCAGTGATCTGTAACGCCATCCAGAGGGAAGGAGTTCAAACTAATTGTGTCCAGGGTGTGAGGGGTCTGCAGTGATCCGTGCGGTGTACAGGTCCTCCATGGAGGGCAGGCTCACACCAATGACCTTTTCTGCAGTCCTGACTGTAGCCCTGGGAGGTAGTGGAGCCCAAGAACTTGTAGGACTTTACTGCTGATACAGTACTGCCAAGTATGGTAAGTGGGGGCAAGATGGGAGGGCTCTTCCTGAAGTCCACTGTCATCTCCACTGTTTTGAGTGTATTCAGCTCCAGGTTGTTGCGGCTACACCACAGGACCAGCAGCTCAACCTCCCCTCTGTAGGCTGACTCGTTGCCATCTTGTGTCATCTGCACCCCCCAGCACACATCCCTGGGGGGCGTCTGTGCTTATTGTCGGGTTGCTGGATGTGTCAGGAATCGGCACATGAAGCTACTGACAATGTTGTGGGTGAACTTGATTATATTGCCAGACAAGGTAAAGCAGAAAATGATCTCTTTACTGAGGTGCAGGTCACAAATAACAGAACACAATGCCAGTCCAGAAAACACAATCAAGCATCACAGCACGATCAAGTCGATCCGGGGTCAGTGCTAGAAAAACAAACAAGACAAAAAAACCACTGGAAAGTCCAAACATGGGTTTAGCACGATTTATAACAGGGTGAAAACAGGTGTAAACAATAAGTGATGATTAAAGTAAAAAGTTTGAAACTAAGGTAAAGCTGAAACAGGAAGTAATGTCAAAATAAAAGCATGGGAACGGAAACTGACGAGACAGAATCATGACAGAATTTATGACAGGGTGAAAACAGGTGTAAACAATAAGTGATGATTAAAGTAAAAAGTTTGAAACTAAGGTAAAGCTGAAACAGGAAGTAATGTCAAAATAAAAGCATGGGAACGGAAACTGACGAGACAGAATCATGACAGGATGTGGTTTTCCCCAGCCTCACCTGCTGCTTCCTCTCTGTCAGAAAGCTAGTAATCCACTGACAGGTGGGGGCAGGCACACTGAGCTGGGTCAGTTTGGAATGGAGGATGTCCGGGATGATGGTGTTGATTGCCGAGCTGAAGTCCACAAAGAAGGCCCGTGCATACGTCCCTGGGGAGTTGAGGTGTTGCAGGATGTAATGCAGTGCCATGTTCACTGCATCATCCACTGACCTGTTTGCCCGGTAGGCAAACTGCAGGGGGTCTACGATGTCCTTCAGGTGGGCCAACACCAGTCTTTCAGAGGACTTCATAACTACAGATGTCAGGGCGACAGGTCTGTAGTCGTTCAGTCCACTGATGGAGGTTTTCTTGGGGACTAAGGGTGGTGATTGTCAGGGGAGCAGCTGCTGGATCTGAGGTGGGGAGGGTGAGGGGGGAGTGTTGATTGTCAAACCTGCAGTAGAACACAGTCAGGTCGTCTGCTAGTTGACGGTCCACCACAGCACGGGGGGATGGTTTTCTATAGCCAGTGATGGTTTTCAGGCTCCCCCACACAGACGAGGGGTCGTTTCAGCTTTTCAGAGTAGCTCCTCTTTGCTGCTCTTATTAGGGCCTGGTGCCTTTCTGATCTTTTGTATATTAAAGAGGCCATGCACATCCTTTTCACAGATCGTTAGAGGTGGGGGGCGGAAGGACTTGTTGGGCATGCACACATTCTCACAAAAACTGATATAAGATGTCACAGTGTCAGTGAGTTCGTCCAGGTTTGTAGCTGCAGTCTCAAATACACTCCAGTCTGTGCAGTCAAAGCAGGCCTGTAGCTCTGACTTAGCCTCCTCAGTCCAGCTTTTCACTGTTTTGACTACAGGCTTTGCAGCTTTAAGTTTCTGCCTGTAGGTTGGAATAAGATGGACCATACAGTGATCAGAGAGTCCAAGGGCTGTATGAGGGACAGAGCGATAGGCGTCTCTTATTGTTGTGTAGCAGTTATGTGATCTACTCTGTATACCTGGCAGCCCGGTACTTGTATCACGCTGTCCGCGATGGAGTTACTGAGCCAAGTCTCCATGAAGCATAACACAGCAGAGCTTGCAAAATCAGAGTTAGTCCTGTTGATGATGTTTCATCCATCTTGTTGACCAGGGAGCAGAGATTTTCTAGGTGGATAGACGGGAGTGGAGTCTGGGTCCCTCTCTGGAGTAGCCTCACTAAGGCACTCGCTTGTTTGCCACACCAGCGTTTCTTCCAGATCCTGTAGATTGCAGCTGCGCCTCCAATCAGGATGTCCATACAGCATTCTTGGTTTTCAAAACTCAGAGAAAGGTATTTTGGTGCAAGTTGTCTGATATTTAAAAGTTCTTCTCTGGTAAAGGTAATCCAGGATGGGTTACAGAAAACCGAGAAAACAAAGAAAAACAACAAACAAAAGGGAGCACAAGTAATCAAGGCTGCCATCACCGGCACCATCTTACGTAATTATTTGTACAAAGACATGAATACATAAAGATGAAATGAGCATATATAAAATTGTAATAAAATATATGAATATAAAGATACATTTGATGTCATATATGTGAAAAAAGAGTGGTTAAGGTGCAGCAATGAAAGCGCTGCGCCCCAGGTTCGAATCAGGGTTGCGTCAGGAAGGGCATCCGGTGTAAAACACGTGGCAAATGTTAACATGTAAGTCGTCAGTGTGACGATTCGCTGTGGCGACCCCGGGAAAAGCAGAAAGTGACATTCATATGTGAAAAAGGAAAAGTTAGTAGACACGTCCTGCCGACCTGTCCCATCCAGACCCTACTCTGCCTCTGTCCTCCCTCTCTTCCACCCAATAAACTCATGTTTTATGTTCAATAAACTCCTTTCTGGTGTTCTCCCCCGTCAATATCAAGTTTGCATTTTTGGGTCTAAGTTCTGAAAGCTTCACCCTTAACATCCTGATGCTGCTGGACTGTCATGAATTGTGTGTAAAACACCAGGCAGGGACAGGGGGCCTAAATACAGACTAACCTTACAGGCCATAGAGTTAAGGACTTCCACATTGTTTGTGTGTCAGAGTATTGGTAAAACAGAAAAAAATAAGACCAACACAGAATGAAATCTGTACTTTTTTCTTAAGTGTTTACCTTTTTAAAAACTTTGGCTATGTTTAACTTGAGCATCATGGACATCCAACAACATTACAGTATATATAAAAGACAAAATCACAAAAGTAAGAATTTGGTGGAGAGTTGTTTTTTTTTCCACATAATTTAAAAACATATCCTGTGCCAAATCACAGGATATGTTTTTCAGTCCTTCCCATAAAAATGAAGCAGTGCCTCTGTCATCTGTCTCTGTTGCACATACAGAACACATACAGTAAGAGCCATGCAAGCTGCAGCGCAGCATGCCGCCAGACCATCTTATCATCTATTACGAGTCATGGTCACAGTCCATTTTTACTGGCAGGTTTCACATCTCTTGCTGTGAGAGATATCCAAACCTGGAAAATAAATAAATAAATAACTGTTTCTGTGTGTGTGATTCTGTCTCTGTAGTTGCCATAGTCAGTGGCCAGCAGAGCTACCTGCTGCCTGGTATTGATAGAGTGGTGTAGAATATAATAGGCACCAGTTGCTTCCCAGCACTGGTGTGGAAACGGCCCATGGGCACCCTGTCCAGTCACTGCTGGCTCATTGCCTGCACAGTCCAGTGATACTTCTTGTTGAGCCCTGCGGCTGCAGGCAGTGTTGTCAGGGTATTAATACACACACAAATACAGCAATGGAGTCTGTATACTGTATATGTTTGATATTTTCTATATTTCTAATATTTTGTTTTCTATATTTCAGTAGTCTTGTGAACAATATTCTTGCAGTGCAGCTCTAGCTGGTAGAGACTCCAACACATTAAATTGCTTGATGATTGTGTTTAGACTCTCACAGCAGGTGATGAATGTTGTAGACAGATCATGGTTTTGGCATAATACAGAAACTTATAGTCATTGGTGCATACTGGGTGCAACCAAGCACAACATGGAAGAGAGGGTGGGAGGAAGGCAGCTGGATCTGAGGTAGAGTTTAGTAATGGCCAATCAAATTAGTTCCCCTCATCCCCTATAAAAGCACTGCAGAAACCCAACTTAAGTCTCACACTACTTAAAATTCTGATTTTACCTGGAGGACAAATTTCTAAATAAAGGGCAACTTAATCATGTCTGAAGAGTGCAACCTTTGCTTGGATTATTCTTCTGACATTTAAATATACAGTATGTGGTGTCAAAAAATTATTTTCCTATATCATCTATCTCCAGTATCTGTACTCATTTCCTAAACTGTGATGAGAAAAATCTTTATTATTGCACCTATATATTCACTCATTAGTCTGCCAATAGGACTTAGCATCTAGAAATAAAATTATATTGCATCATTTACTCACAGCTGCATCCAGTGTGCAAATTAGAGGGGTTTCAGATCAGAGCTTGGACTCTCACCCCTGATCCTGAAATGTGTCTGCCTACAGCTGCTTTTGTCAGGATCAAATGAACATAAATTGCAGTAATAAACACAATGTGGTACTATGACAGTACGCCTTTGTGAAAGGCGTACTGTGACTCGGACAGTGCCACCATGAGGAATTTCCCAACACAAGACTAATAAAGAAATGATGATAACTTATTTATAATCTAACAAGAACACATTATCAAGTAAAAAAAAGAAATAAAACTCAGTGATTATTAGACTATTAAATGCTGTTTTGAAATGCAGAATAAAACAGGATGCAGCTTATATGGGTATGAATGTTATATAATTATCCTTCCCTCAGTATGCAGTCTCAAGAAAAAGTAATGACACTATTTGCAGTTTCCTGGTTTTCTGCATAAATTGGTTATGGAATGTGATCTGATCTTCACCAAAGTCACAAATATTAACAAACGCAATATTTCTAAACTGATAAAACACAGTCATGATCTTTCATGTCTTTATTGAACACACCCATTATACATACAAACTAATGGTGGAAAACATAATGGCAACATGAGGCTTCTGAGGTCTCTAAACATCAGTGGGAGTCAGGTCTTAGCAAACCTGGAGTCCAATCAATGAAACGAGAATGGAGGTGGGGTTTAGAGCTGCTTTGACTTATAAAAACACTCAATGTCAGCAGCATTAGCTGATGTGGACCAGGCCTCGCAAACAAGAGACCTCAAAAGACCTACGATCAAGAGTTGTTGATTTTCATGTAGCTAGAAAGGGCTATAGAGTCATATCAAAGACTTTAGATATTCAGTCCACAGCTAGATATATTGTCTATAAATGGAGAGAATTTGGTACTGTGGTTACTCTCCATACAAGTGGACACCCAGCCAAGATGACTCCAAAGGCACAAGGCAGAATGGTCAGTGAGGTGAAGAGAAGCCTAGAGTAACAGCTAAATAATTGAAGGATTTGGTTAACATCTCTGTTCATGAGTCAAGCATAAGCAAAATATTGAAGCATGGTGTCTATGGCAGGACACCATGGAGGAAGCCATGGGTCTCTAAAATCAACCCTGCGACATGCCTGAGATTTGCCAAAGACCACCTTAACACTCCACAGCACTATTGGGAAAATCTCCTTTAGACCGATGAAACAAAGAACAAATTGTCTGGGAAGAACACACAACACTACATATGGTGTAAAAAGAGGACCACATACCAACAAGAAAACATCATCCCCACAGTGAAGTAGGGTGGCAGGAGTGATTTGGGGCTGCTTTGCTGCCTCTGGACCTGGACCGCCTGCTATTGTGGAGTGGAAAATTAATTCCCAAGTTTATCAAGGTATCCTACAGGATAATGTCTGGGTGGATGTCTGCAAGCTGAAGCTCAGAACAAGCTGGGTGATGCAGTAGGACAATGACCGTTGACTGTTTTGCACATTCAGCTGATTGTAGCGTATATTCTTATTATATTTTTCACTTGCTGTTTTTAAAGTGCCTTTACTTTGTAGTCTTATTTATCTATTTTTATATTTAGACTTTATATTGTTTGGCGTTCATTGTGGACAGCAAAGGAAGAATTTCATTGTGCAGGGAAAGGTGTTTCCTTATTGTACATATGACAATAAACAGTTTGAATCTTGAATTGAATTGCTTCCAAAGATGGTTCAACCAGCACTTTTTCCACCAATACTTTGCATGTGTAATGGGTGTGGTCATTATAGACATGAAAAGATCATGACTGTTGGTTTTGTCAGCTTAGAAATATTGTGTTTGTTGATTTGTTACATTGGTGAAGATCAGATCACCTTTCATGACCAATTTATGCAGAAAACCAGGAAACTGCAAACAGTGCTATTACTTTTTCTTGCAGCTGTAATTATGAGCTGTTCTTCTAAAGTGTCAGCACTTTCTAAACCTTCTGCTATTGCTTTCTAATGGCATCCACTTTTGTTGTCAGTGAGGGAATTCTGCTCCTCCTATAGGATGGCTCATGGTGTGTTTCCATCTAATTAGCATCTGAGGCCCTGTACCTCTCCCCCTGCCTTCTCCTGACGTTTCTTTTCTCATCTCTTCTTCCCACTGCACAGTTTATTGGCAGTCAGGGGTGAAGTAGCTCATTTGAGTGTGGGCTGTTTCTAACCCCCCCACCCCCTCCCCACCGCCATTTATGTTTTTCTCTCTAACATCTGGAAACTGCTGCATTTTATTCTCTACTGCTGCTTAAATTAAGCTTTCTCCTCATTAGTAGTATTAAAGAGAAGCCCCGCTTCAGATGACCAAATCACATCAAACATCAACACTGCCTGCAGCATTTCGTGTTCCTCATAGTGGGCATCAGTGCTTGTAAGTGAATAGCTTGCTCACTAGCAAATGTTTAAATACTCTAAGCAACCTGCATTTTCGCCATCAGTTTGCAAGCAGCATTTTTGTTTGTGATCCTAGAGGCCAAGTGCCTGGAGAAAAGACATCCCAAAAACTGCAGGAGTGATATTCTCCTCAACAGCAGACTAATCATACTGGCCCACCTTGCATGAAAATGAAAAAATTTAACTTTTGATCTCTCCCAGCCTTGGGATTACTGGACATTTCCACATCCCCAGGAATTGCACAATGCCCTGCCAAGAAAAATAAATTTTCTCCTGTCCCACTGAAAACTGGTAAAATTAGCTGGGTGATCCAAATCTGCCACTGATGAGCAGTACTGAAGCTGGAGAGAGATGGAAAGGTGCTAACAAGTGAGGAGAGTGTGCAGAGAAGATCAAATCAAATCAAATTTTATTTGTATAGCGCCAAATCACAACAAAAGTCATCTCAGGACACTTTACAAAGTAAGGTCTAGACCCTACTGTTATCAATGTTATTACATAGGGAAAACCCAACAAATCCCCCTTGAGCAAGCACTTGGCGACAGTGGGGAGGAAAAACTCCCTTTAACGGAAGAAACCTCCGACAGACCCCGGCTCTTGGTGGGCGGCCTTCTGCCTCGACCGGTTGGGGTGAGTGGATAGAGGAGAGACAAAAGAAAAAAAGCAACAAGACACAACAATCAAACACTGATCAGGTCGATGTGGCCGGTGACTGCT
>NW_018128094.1:884454-885103 GCF_001952655.1 Monopterus albus
TGGTGTTTGCTGTTTTGAAATGCTTGTACTGTCTTGTTTTTTGGGTATTCTGGATTTGCTTTTTAAGACTTGCCACACAGAGCTGCAGCGAGTTCCAGTAGCTCTGTCCTCTTTTGTGTTTTTTGCTTTCCGTGCTTTCTGAATTTGTCTATCAAGATGTGGTGTCTTTTCTTATGGTGTCTTGTTGCTTGCTCTCTGTTGTTTTTGTCCCTTACTGCTGCTGGAACACTGGAATTTCCCCACTGTTAGGTATTTTTTAGTCAGATAGGTATTGGTTAGGTACTTGTTGTATTAGAAATGTCTTTAGTGTAGACAGGATGTCTAGCTCAAGCTGTTAAATGCTTACTCATTTCCAGGAGTTACTCCAGGTTGTTTATGGTCAAGGATAACTAGATAGAAAGTGGCTACTGTATGATATGTTCAACCGTAATCTTAATCATAATATCTTCCTAGGCTTAATGTCCGGACATGTCCCTGAATGTCCTGTATGTTCTTAGATACACACCACTTAATCAACACTCACACACATTGATTTTCTCCATGTTTTGACTACTGCTACGGTCAGCTGTAAAGCTGGCATATCAGGTGACACCACGGCCGAACTCTTCAGGCGACCGGTCCAATCTTCCCAAGTAAAGATACTTATAAT
>NW_018128094.1:898905-902082 GCF_001952655.1 Monopterus albus
GCATAGAAAGGCACTATACAAATATAAAACCATTTAGTGTGTGTGTTAGTGGGAGCTGTTTATTGCCAGGGACTCCCGTTGTTCAGTTTTTGGAATAGCAAAAAGCATAAACTGTGTTTTCATTTGACTGAATTGGTGGAGGTGAGGTGGTTGGGTTACTATAGCTACACACGTAAAACTGCACACACAAACATAACTCATTTATTGCCTTTTGTTATTTAGCTTAATGGTAAATGATATATGCGTTTCACAACTGGCATTTTCTAACTCTCTCTTCTTTTCTTTGCCATCATACAGTAACTTTGCTGTCATGTTGCAAATCTCCACATCTGTCTCCAACATGGAGCTTCATTGAATTGTCATGAATCAGTCAACGTAGGACCCAGAAGCAAATTTGGAAGCAGAACCAGTTCAAAGCTATTTAATACAATTGTAGCAGAATGCACAAGTTAACTGGCATTGAGCGGTACTTACATTTCTGAAGCTAGAGGGGTTGTCGAGGGCTGACAAGGCTGGAGGGTAAGTGGAGTGATAGCCAGCAGGTGTAGGAGGCGGCAGAGAGGGCTCTGGGGTCGGGCAGGCAGACAGGGGCACTGTGAACAGATTCTCTGAGGCACTGGGAAGAGTGCGGCAGCTCTGGACAGGAATCAACAGAGGGATAACAGGCAAGTTCAGGGAACAACGATAGACATGACAGACATCCACTCGATGGTTTAGGGGTAAAAGGGGGACTTGGACCTGGGAAAAAAATGTGAAGATATCACGGTTCTGAAGCTTTGTGTTGTGCTTGTGTGAGACTGACACACTGAAAAATAGAGTTGAAACTAAAGGAGGACAGTCTGTGTCTGTCAGGTCCACTCGGTGCGACCTGCCTCTCTTCCCCTTTCTCTCTTCGTCCTCTCAACACAGCTGAGGCACATCACCTCAATCAGCAGCTCACTGGGTGTGGTGCACAGCTGAGACTCATTCCCACTGATTAAGCTGTGCCTGTTTAATGCACTGGCAGATGGTCCGTCTTCGCCAGATCATTCGAAACTGACACAGTGAGGTTGTTGTTGTTGTTGTTGTTGTTGTTGTTGTTGTTGTTGTTGTTGTTGTTGTTGTTGTTAATGCTGACATTGATACGGAGTTAACATTCCTACGTTGATGATGTTATGATAACGGTGACATGGATATGGTGATAATGATTATGTTAACGTGCTTCCCTGACGGCATTCGCTACTCTGCTTCCCTGACAGCGTTCACTACTCCTCCTGGGGCCTATTTCAAGAAGGCGGTTTTGTCGAAACTCAGAGTTTGTTAACCCCGAAATGAGGGCAACTCGGAGTTTTCGGTTTCAGAAACGGAGGTAACTTAAACCCGTGAAGCGGGGTAAGTTAAACCCGTTTCACAAAGAGAGGTAATCTAAACTCAGAGTCAGTTACTACGGCAACTTACTCTGTGAACCTAACCTGCTGGGGAGCAGGTTTTGTTCGGGAAACTCAGAGTTTCCTCCGGGTCTCCGCCCCTTTTTAAAGTGAAAGGTGTTTAATACCTCATTTAATCTTTCAGTACATTCATAGATTGCACACGTTTCCGTCACGCAGAGACCAAAATGGCGTGTCCATTCATAGAGGATCCTGTAGAGGAGGACGCTGTATTAATTCGCAGGGAATTGCATTTACGTCGGGAGAGGATATTGAGGCCACGAGTTGATTTTTTTGTCATATCCCCATGTATTTTTATTTGAGCGGTACCGTTTTTCTAGAGAGTCCATAACATATATCAATAATCTTATCCACCCATACATCAGACACATCACCCATCGTGGCCGTGCGCTTACATCCGAGCAGATGCTTTGTGTTGCGTTACGATTTGTTGCAAACGGCAGTTTTCATTATAACATCGGGGATGCAGAGCACATTAGTAAGGCCACAGTATGTAGAATAGTTCGGAAAGTGTGCCTCACCCTCAAGCGCTTTCTGTGAATTTTTGTTGTGTTTCCTGGGCACAAACCCCTCAGAGCCATTAAAGAGGAGTTTCACAGGATTGCAGGTTAGTGGTATTGAATTCGTTTCAGTAAGGCTAATCTGACAAATGATGATCAGTTAATAACATCTTGCTGTGACCTCTGGAAATAAACTAATAATTAGAATCCCCTTCAGGATTTCCTAATGCGGTTGGATGCATTGATGGCACACATATTCCCATCAATGCACCTACATGAAAATTAAAATTCAATTCTTATATTATTACATCAGTGTTGGGTCAATTTTAAAAAAGTATTTTGATTAATGTAATAATTACTCTCCATAAAACGTACTGGATTATTTATTAATCATTACTTTACAAATCCCATATCAACCACAATAGGAATTTTAAGAAAGGGTAGACATAAAACTGCACTTTTAATTCGTACAAAAATCGGTATTTTATGCAATTACTGAAGTTACTCATTCAATTATTGAAGAATTAAGAACCATTCCTTACTTTACAAGTGACAAATAATAACATTACTAACATTATTTAGTAATTACTTACACCGAACACTGTATGATTAAAATGTAAACGTACGCATTGACTCGGGCAGCTATTTTCCCCCAAGCTAACTCTTTCTCTTTCGCCGCTGCAGCCGTGTTGTTTTTTTGTTTTTTTTTTACGAAATATGGGCTCGTACTCACTATATGCTTGTAGTAGCACATCCATTTCTGTCGGGAAAAACGCAGACCTATTTTGGCTTGGTCCTGTTGCCATGGTGACTCGTAATTTCTTCACTCCATTGTTCAGGGCTTTTTATAGTCGCGTGGCACGCGCCTAACTCTGAGTCAGACAACTCAGAGTTGATTAAACCAACTCTTTTCAGCTGTTCTGAAACCGAAAACTCCGAGTTTTCCAACTCTGAGTAAGTCAACTCAGAGTTCAGGTTTGAACTCTGAGTTTGTTAAACCGCCTTCTTGAAATAGGCCCCAGAATGTTTTTGATTCACTGACTGTAAACACTGAGACTGTGAGTGTGATGTGTGAACACCTGGAAACATGATCACACTGAAATCACTGAGCACATCCACAAATCTGACCAAAGAAAACATCAGTGGTAACGATTAAATGGACAAAGTTCACACAACAGGAAACAAAGTATTTGTGTTTACATGTCAGTTATTCATATATTTTGGAAAAACAAAATGTTAGATTTTTTTTT
>NW_018128094.1:904824-907444 GCF_001952655.1 Monopterus albus
TGGGCTCGTAGTCACTATATGCTTGTAGTAGCACATCCATTTCTGTCGGGGAAAAACGCAGACCTATTTTGGCTTGGTCCTGTTGCCATGGTGACTCGTAATTTCTTCACTCCCTTGTTCAGGGCTTTTTATAGTCGCGTGGCACGCGCCTAACTCTGAGTCAAACAACTCAGAGTTGATTAAACCAACTCTTTTCAGCTGTTCTGAAACCGAAAACTCCGAGTTTTCCAACTCTGAGTAAGTCAACTCAGAGTTCAGGTTTGAACTCTGAGTTTGTTAAACCGCCTTCTTGAAATAGGTCCCCGGTTCCTGCTGCTCGCCTGTTTACTCACCTGTCATCCTGGTTCCTGCTACTCGCCTGTCTACTCACCTTCCCGTCATCCTGGTTCCTGCTGCCAGCCTGTCTATTCACCTTCCCGTCATCCTGGTTCCTGCTGCTTGCCTGTCTACTCGCCTTCCCATCCTCTGGTTCCTGCCGTTCTCCTGTCTACTCACCTGGTCCTCTGATCCTCCTGGTTCCTGCTGCTCGTCTTCCTGCTTACCTGCTCATCCTGGTCTTCTCAGCCTCCACTGCTCAACACTGTTTTGGACCACGCCTAACCCATTGACTTTGTCCACTTATCATCTATGTACAGTATATTGCAATAAAGACACTTACTTACTAGCATCTGAGGTTGCACTTTGAGTCCTCATTCTCTCTCACCCCCTAGGTGAGGGACCCCACCGTTACAGTGTCAACCTGTGAGGTTAAGCCGGGTGATGGGTAAGGGAAGCATGGAGTTTACTGCTCATTAGGTTCTGGCAGTGGAAATGCAGCTATAATGTGCAGCTAATAAAATACTAATGACTAATACAATCAAAATTTGTCCAATTACAAAAACAAAAGGTTTTTATAAACCAATCAGCTCTCAGATCAGGTGAGAGCCAGGCAGTTCTCATCATGCCCTGAGGTCTTGCATTTGGTAGAGAGCAGCACTGGCACCTGGGGCCTCTTTTACAAATGCTATGTATGCACAAAAGAAGGTGTACTGTATGCCACTTTCTGAGCAAACCATGAGATTTATAAAAAAATCACTTGATGGGAAAATGCACAGTCCTCCATGCAAACTCTGAGCCATGCTTATGCACAAACAGGAGAAATAGGAAAAGGGAACCCTGACAGAAGAAAAGATGAAACATGAGAAACCGTGTGATTGGTGCCGCTGACTGCCTCTCTGAGCATTATCTTCATGCAATCATATTGTGTGTATTGATGCTCCCTTGCCGCAAGTATAATTAAACTTTTATATTATTTATATAAGTGGCCTCAGTCTGCTTTGTCTATTGTTTAATAACCCTAACAAAAATGTATTTTAATAAGTAGCCAATTAGGTGCACAGTAGAATAAAGTAGGACACAGTCAGGCAGATAGGAGTGCATAGATTCATACATTTGTATTATATAATGTTTCATAAGGTTCTCACTTTTTCACCCAGTATGTGAATTGCCGCACAAGGGACAATAAAACTCTGGATCTAATGTATGCAAATGCCAGGAAGGCATACACCTCCACCCCCTCCCCCCTCTAGGGTGCTCTGACCACAAGCTTGTCCACCTACTCCCAGTGTATACTCCAGTGGTGAAAAAAGTGTCACCTCATGTCAGGGTAGTAAACGTATGGACAGAGGAGGCAACTGAGCAGCTGAGGGACTGTTTTCACACTACAGACTGGGACATCCTCTGCAATCCTCATGGAGAGGACATACTGTAGACGGCCTCACACACTGTGTTTCAGATTACATAAACCTCTGTGTGGAAAATACCGTACCATCCAGGAGAGTTTGGTGTTTTCCTAACAACAAGCCGTGGGTGAGCCCCGAGTTAAAAGTACTGCTAAATAAGAAGAAGAGGACTTTCCTATCAGGGGACAAGGAGGAGCTGAGCAGCCCATGGCTCACTGATGATGAGGTTGATCTACTGTAGATTAAACTTCTATTTGTACTTTTCAAAAGATTAAAATGTATTTGAATCTTTGTTAAAATGGTTGAAAATGAGAAATATTGTCCATTGGTCTCTATGAAGAGAAAGAGTCAGGGGCTGTAGTGGTGATATCACAGCTAGAGTGGTAGAGTTGGATTGGTCTAAAACATTCTCTCTAACAGAAGGTGAGTCCGCTGTTCTTTTCTTATTATTGTTCTTTTCTGCTGAGGGTGTTTAATATCTGAAAGGTTTCATTATTTTGTGGCTGCAAGTTGCACAATTACAAACAGAACACACTGGCTCCTGCCCAACACCACCCCCTCAACCAATTACCTTTTATTATAGTGCTGGTGTTGGGGTTATTTTTTTAAATGAAAACATGCTCTGTAGACCAACATGCCCACTTTGTGAAGTGGTGTGAGGAAAATCGACTGGTCCTGAACACCAGTAAGGTCACACAGGTGATTGATCCCTGGCAGAAATCACCAGCACTCACTCCGGTGAGCTTTCAGGGCTCAGTCATTGAGATTGTGGACACCTTTAAATACTTGGGGGTCCACCTCAACAACAAAATGGATTGGAGTGAAAACACAGATGCCCTGTACAAGAAAGGCCAGAGCCGCCTCCACTTGTTGAGGAGACTGAGGTCCTTTGGTCCTTT
>NW_018128094.1:907616-913803 GCF_001952655.1 Monopterus albus
GACAGAAAGAGACTAAACAAGCTGGTGAAGAGAGCTGGATTTGTCCTGGGCTGCTCTCTGGATTCCATCGAGGAGGTGGCGGACAGAAGGATGCTGGTAAAACTAACATCCATCATGCACGACCCCTCCCATCCCCTGCACCACACAGTAGAGAGTCTGAACAGTTCCTTTAGCACAAGACTGTTACATCCCCAGTGTAAGAAGGCACGTTACCGTAGGTCATTCCTCCCCACAGCTATCAGACTGTACAATACATCACTGCAGGCATAAGCTAGGTGAAAGTATGAGGGACTATGTAATAGTCAACTGAGGGGCAATACTCAACTCCTGGGGTAAAATGCATGGTTAATATGCACATATGTAAAATCTTGTTCTTGATTATTCAAATACTTGATTCTGTCTATTTCTGAGTACTTGGAATTTATTTATCAGGATGTGTGTGCGGTGCTTGTTCTCATGGTGTTATGCTGTCTGTTCTCTATTGCTGCTTGAGGTACTGAAATTTGTTTATCAAGATATGTGTGTGGTGTTTGTTTCTCATGGTGTTATGTTGTTTGTTCTCCATTGCTGCTGAAACATTGAAATTTCCCCATTGAGGGATCAATAAAGTACCTACCTACCCTACCTACCTACCTACCAATTTAGAGTCACCAGTCAACCTAAGATGCATGTGCAAACACACTGTTTGTAGCTCTTAAACTTAGAAAAACAAACCAAAAAAAAACAAAAAAAAACTGTGAACTCTCATGCACTTATTGTTGTGAAGCAGTGTTACACAACCTAAATTAAAGGCCTGAAAAAACTTGAAACTGTTCTTTACACAGTTGTAATGTCCTCTGGGACAATCTAATCCCGACTGGACAAGTCTACAAGCTGTCTTTGTTAATATCTAGACCGGGTGTGATGAGGCCTGTTAATCAAATGAAATAAAGCTAAAGACTGTTTGAAACACTGTTTCAGTTTGGCGAAAACAAGTTTCACTTATTTTGACAAATAGCTTCCACAGTAACCAGTGGGATAAAATGAAAACTGCCTGTGACTCCAGCACACATATCCTGGCTTGTCAAGTCACTTCAAGGTAATATTTTCAGCCAAAACACAAGTGGGCAGAAGTTACAATCCATTGTGTAGTAGTTAGTGAAAGGAGCTGCCCATTTATAGAGCTCTTACCTGTTCAACACAACAACACAGGCCACATCATGGTCTCCCCTCACATGAACTGGGCTGTGACGCCCACATAGCTAAGTTCTGATCGCTCTCTGCTGAGCATTTTTAAAATTAGCACGCACACATGTTCATGATCATACACACATGACACATATTTTTAGGTTCAGTGTGAGCTGCACATTCTAAGGATATCATTAAATCTGATGTACACCACAAATCATTGCTCACAAACCTGCCTAGAAATCAGAGTAAAAGAGGCTGCAGAACTTCACTGAGAATCCTCGTGTTTTTAAGTTTCCCTCAGTATCAGTGATGCAGTGAGAGTTTCGTGTACATCTACAGGCACACTCCAAACAGGAGCTGATAACAGCTCATTCACTGTGTATGGATGGAATGAACAGACGGGTTAAAAAGTAAACAAATATAGACTAAAACAACAAGGCTCAAGTTGTAGCCCACAGGTTTTTTATAAACTTTATTTACCATTCCAAAACAGAACCCATGACCTGTGCTCTCAGAGGAGTGCACAGATCACCTCATCAATCAAGAAATATAATGGATAAAATAAAATATTGTACTCAGCGACTCCATGGCAACAGTGCTCTTTGTTTAAAGAGCCAAAGCCTCCACATGAGTTTCTGATTGCAACAGATTCACAACATGTTTCTTCTCCTTGTGTCTCCTTGTGTCTCCTTGTGTCTCAATCTCTCCTCCTGCAGAACTCCTGGTTCTGCAGGAGGAGAGACTGAGAGTCTGATCAGTTTTTCACTGAACTTTGCATTTAATCCCACTGTAAAAGGTGTCAGGAGGCTCAATAAGAATCTGTGTCTGAAGCAAATACAGTACAAACAGGTCTGTAACATCCAGTGTAGTTTTCACTTCATTCCAGCAGATGACAGTGTTGGATTGATGTCAGCAGACTGCAGTCTCCAACATTAAAAGACCCTGATATGGTCATGGATGTACTTGCACCAAATAAAGTGACACAGGAAACAAACAACAGGAACTTCTGACAGAGTTGCTGATGATCAGGCCACTGTGAGCCCAGCTCCACCTGAGATATTATAGAGTCCTCTGGCTCGTTGTGTTACTGCTACTGTCAAAGCTCTTCTGGTAAAAACATGTGACAACTGGACCTGCTTAAAGCTTTAGCACTTCCGATATATATCACAGAGAGAATGAGGGATTTAATCAGTGGCTGAAGTAAAATATACTTATGCAAAAGCTAAGTATATTAAATAAAGTCTAACTGACAGGACTTCATCTGCCCTTCACCTTAGATTTGTCAAGGATAAACTCAGCAGTTAGAGTTCAGCAATTTGAAGCTTCTGCTGACATTTGATCATGTAACACTGAATGATCATGGTGCTGTCATTTGCGTCTTCTTGTTGTGTAACATCCTGAGTTTTCACTCAAGTTTGTCCTCTCTCTCTCTCTCTCTCTCTCGCTCTCTCTCCGTCTCTCCGTCTGTCTCTCTGTTTATTTCCTGGTTCTAGCTGTGGTGTTTTTTCCTCCCAGGTGTTTTTTCACTTTCGCTCTCTTCATGGTGCTCAGCAGATCTTTTCTCCGTGTGAAGCTTTGGTAAGTGCTAGTTTTCAGTGTGTGAATGACTCCCAGCTGCTCTGTGGACTCTTAGTTTCATGGGACTGTAACAAGTTGAACCTGCAGGTGTTTGTGTGTGAAAAGCTGCTGTTTGTCTGGAGAAGAGCTCGGCCCTGTGCTAACAGTTAGCCACCGTGTCCAGCTGCTAGTAGCAGGAAGGAGCGGAGCTCCTGTACGTGACAGAAATAGAATTCATGTGCAGATGTTTCTGTCATGTGTTGTTCTAGTCATGGGGGAGGGGGCTATCACTTATTTCTTCCCAGTGAAGGAGGCGACCCTACTAACCAAAACTCTGAGGCCTGTGGATGGTTTTATTGTGTAAAGAGCTGTAACAAATCAAAGAGTCACAACATGAGTCCAACAGGGCATTCTCTACTGCAGTAAAAGTACCAGAACCACAATGTACTAGTACTTTGGTCCTGTCAAACACTTAAGGACCCAAATTCAGATACAGAATGAGTTATGCTAAGTTGAAAAAGTGTTAATGCCAAGCAGAGGGTGAAAAAGCAGCACAGAAAACCGTCTTCCTTAAGCTTCCATAGTTTTCAGAAAACACAGACAAACAATTCAGGATCCTCAGTGTGAGAAATAATATCACTTCTCCTCAATAGACTAGAAAATACTCCTGTTGAACTGTTTGATATGGAGCTGCAGTGATTTCTGTCATTAGTGACCAGTCTGCTGAAGATGGTCTTGACTCATCAGTGACCAGTTTGGTCTGGTCAGAGCCAGAATAAAAGGAGAAATGGCTGTCCTGGTGTCCCACAGCCCAAAGTGGCCTCTTCACTCAGTGTGTCCTGTCCAGCGACTGTACGTGTGTGAAGCTAAGCTACTGACATCAGACGAACTGATGGAGTAGAATCAGCAGCATCTTCTCTCTGTGTTTCCTCTACAGCTGAAGCTCCACAGTCTCTGGGACTGGATGTGAGCTCAGCAGCTGAGCATCTTCCCAGGAACATTGTCAGTGCTGCTGTTGTACTGACCGAGTGCAGCTCTGCCATGAGTCGGTGTGAGGACAGAGAGGAGGGAGGCCCTAACTCTGAAAGCCCTCTGTGTGGGGACCATGAAAGGCAGAGCACAGCTCCCAGGTGAGATAAGGGTCTCTGACTGTCCAGGACTCTTCTCCATGTCAGAGCTCAGCACCACACATCACTGCACCATCAGGATTCACACTCACTGTTACATGTGACACTCAGCTGCTCAGGAGCAGCTCAGAGCCCCCTGTGTGAACGAACAGAGAGCTGACTGCTGACTGATCAGCTGAGATGAGACAACAGGAGAATGTCACTCATCCACTGGTTTCTTAATAAGTGTGGACATAAAAAATAGTAATAGAATTGACGAGTTTAAACATAAATATAAAGGTATGTGTCAATCAGGATATATGCAAGAACAGGCTTAATGATTAACCAGATGGAACATTGTGGGTGTGGTGTATGAATGTTAACACTTTGTAATAATTCTTTAGTATATTACTTGTGTGGTGTGTAGAAGATAATTAATTAAGGATGTAATTATGTAAGAATGTTAACACTGTTATAATTTTTTAGTATATTACTTGTGTGGTGTAGAAGAGAATTATTTACTGCTTGCAAACAAATGATGGTAAGATGATGTTATGGGGTAGGGCTGGATAAGTCTGACGTCTTCCTACTCCATTCAAGCATGTACTAGGTATAAGCAAATTGATATTGGATTAGCATTTGTTGGACATGTGTAAAATTATGTGTGTTGACATATCAACTGTCTTTACATGCTTGAAAGAATAAATCAAATCAAATCAAATCAAAAATCTCCTTTTCATTTGTCACTTGTTTGTATCAGGAGGCGGCAGCAGAGACCAGACTCTCCTGAACCCAGGTGTGTGTCTATGAAGAGTGACCAGTCAATGGAACAGCCTCTTACCTTTAAAGCTCAACAGCCAGTTGATACCAGGTACCAGTTTTCACAACCATATGTTTGTTAGTTTTCTCAATATTTGAATCAAAACCTACCTTGTGGTGGTGCTCGAGAAAACATTGTAGGATCATTAAAGTCAGTGGGTTTCATCATTTCATTGTTTGCATTATAACTGGAGGTCTCAAAGTGGGTGTAGAAGGTGTTGAGGTCATCCGGCAGGCTGTCTGTGGAGCTGATGATGCTGGTGGTGGTCCTGTAGTCTGTGATGTGCTGCAGGCCTTGCCACATCCGTCCGGAGTCAGCAGTAGAATAGAAGCCATTCAGCTTCTCTCTGTACTGCCTCTTGGCCGCTGTGATGGCTTTCCTCAGTCTGTACTTCACAGCTTTGTACTCCATCTCATCGCCTGATCTGAATGCATAAGAGCGAGCACGCAGCATGTGGCGTACCTGACTGTTTATCCAGGGCTTCTGGTTGGGAAACCTCCTGACTTGTATGGTGGGCACAATGTTGTCAATACAGGTACTAATGTATCCGGTCACATACTCAGCATAATCCTGTACGCTGACAGAAAAGTCCTCTGAGGTGGCTGCAGCTTTAAACACATCCCAGTCTGTCTGGGCAAAACAGTCCTGCAGGATGCCTTCAGTATCTGGGGTCCAGAGTTTAATTTGTTTTGTGACAGGGTTTGTTTGTTTCAGTCTGTGTCTGTAAGCTGGATACAGGAACAAAGAAATGTGGTCCAAGCATCCAAGGTGGGGCTGGGGTGTGGCCCTGTATGCATCCCGTATGTTACTGTAAACATGTTATTTGTCACTTGTTTGTTTATATTAGGAGTCGGTGCCAGCAACCAGACTCTCCTGAACTCAGCTGTGTGTCCATGATGAGTGACCAATCTAAGGATGTGATCATTGACTTTAAATCTGAACAACCTGCTGATACGAGGTAATAATCATTTCAATGTTGTTATTATCTGCCTCTCCTGCAGCGGTGACTCGTGTCTTGTTTCAGGATTGAACTACCTGGAGGTGGTAGATGAGCCACACTAGTGAGCTCGGCCCTGACTCGACCAGTCACCAGCTGTATCTCACACACTGCTGTCAGACATGTTACTGCAGCTCCTAGTCGGTGTCTCTCAGCTCAATTTAGCACATGAAACAGTGGCTCTCTACAGCCATTGCTGTCTTTTCTTTTCCAGGAGGGTCCTGGGAGGTGGAACTAAGTCGGCCTTAAACAACACCCACTGTTATGCAACATACTTATTTCCACATGTATAATATGTCAGTAGAAACTCTTTAGTGGGTGTCAAATGGAAAACTCAGGGTCCCCACACAAAGGTACTGCAAAGGTACAAGTCCACTGTAAAACAGGAGACAGGATATTAATCAAATCAAATTTTATTTGTATAGCGCCAAATCACAACAAATGTCATCTCAGGACACTTTACAAAGTAAGGTCTAGACCTTACTGTTATCATTATTATTACAGAGGGAAAACCCAACAAATCCTCCTTGAGCAAGC
>NW_018128094.1:914001-927371 GCF_001952655.1 Monopterus albus
GAGGGGAGGGGAGGGGAAAGAAACTCAGAGCATCATGGGGCCCCCAGCAGCCTAGGCCTATAGCAGCATAACTAAGGGAAGGCTCAGGGTCACCTGATCCAGCCCTAACTATAAGCTTTATCAAAAAGGAACGTCTTAAGTCTAATCTTAAAGGTAGAGAGGGTGTCCGCCTCCCGAACTGAGACTGGGAGTTGGCTCCATAGGAGAGGAGCTTGATAGCTAAAGGCTCTGCCTCCCATTCTGCTTCTGTGGACTCTAGGAACCACAAGTAAACCTGCACTTTGAGAGCGAAGTGCTCTGTTAGGCTGATAAGGCTCTATGAGGTCTTTAAGATATGATGAAGCCTTGTCATTAAGGGCTTTGTATGTTAGGAGAAGGGTTTTAAATTCTATTCTGAAATTTACAGGGAGCAAGTGGAGAGAAGCTAATATGGGAGAGATACAGTATGCTCTCTCTTGCTAGTTCCTGTCAGTACTCTGGTTGCAGCATTTTGGATTAACTGGAGGCTTTTTATGGAACTATTAGGACATACTGATAGTAAAGAGTTACAGTAGTCCAGCCTGGAAGTAACAAATGCATGGACCAGTTTTTCAGCATCACTTTGAAACAGGATGCTCCTGATTTTTGCAATATTGCACAGGTGAAAGAATATTAGTGGATATTAGTGACCTGGATGACTGAAAATCTGCACAGACAGATATTAGTGGAATCAACTAAGATTTTCTTGTTAATGTAAATGTGTAGATTTAATTTCATGTTAATTTAACTTAGAATATCTAGTTGTTTCAACATGAAGTGATGACTTGAATGAATGAACTGCTGAAAGTTCACTCGCCTCATTACATGAAGTTTTATAAGAAACAAAACTAGCAGACTTCCCAGCATGCATTGTGTCAGAGTTAAAACTCTTCAGCGACTCTTGTTTTGTAGTTTAAGAACCTGTACATGGTGGAAACATTGTGCGTCTGTCATTCATGTTCAAGCAAAGCAAGTTTATTTAGAAACCCCATTTCCAGAAAAGTTGGGACCTTTTCCAAAATGCAATGAAAACTTTAATTTGTTAGTTAAATAAAGGATCAAGAGAATTAAGTTACAAAGAAAAGGTTTTCAGTGTTATTCCAAAAGTAGCAGGCTAATTGGTAACAGGTGAAGGGATCCTGACTGGGTATAGAAGGAGCATCCACCTCTTTTCAGTCAAGGATGGGCTGTGGCAGCACTTTGTGCCAAACTCCATGAGAGAATTGTCAGTCACTTCAACAACAATACTTCTCAACACCACATTACAAACAATTTAGCTCTTTCACCATTAACAGTTCATAATCCTGTGAAAAGATTTGGAGAATCAGGGGAAACCTCAGTGTGTAAAGGCCAAGGGGCAAAACCACTGTTGCATGTGTGGGACCTTTGAGCCCTCAGGAGGTATTGCATGAGAAACCGTCATGCTACCGTACAGCCTCATGGGCTTAGGATCACTTTGGAAAACCTTGTCACTTAACACAGTCCACCGCTGCATCCAGAGATGTACCTGAAACTCTATTATGTGAAGAGGAAGCCAGATGTCAGGCCTGTGCAGAAAGGCCGCAGAGTTCTCTGGGCCCAAGCTCATCTCTGATGTACCAACAGACAGTGGAGACGTGTTCTGAGGTCAGACGAGTCCACGTTTCAGCTGGTTTTCAGGAAAAACAGATGTCAAGTTCTCTGTGCCAAAGATGAAAAAGACCATCCAGGATGTTATCAGTGATGGTGCAAAGGTCAGCATCTGTGATGTTGTGGGACAATGCCCATGGCATGGGTGAGTTGTGTATGTGTGAAGGCACCACAAATGCCAAGGTGTGTACTGAGATTTTAGAGAGACATATGCTACCACGTCCACGGATATTTCAGCAAGATAACACCAGGCCTCATTCTGCACATGCTACAACAGCCTGGCTTTGTAGACCCAGAGTATGTGTGCTTGACTGGCCTGTCTGCAGTCCACATCTGTCTTCTGTTGAAAATGTGTGGAGCATTATGAAGAGGAGAATCAGACAGCGGTGACCACAGATTGTTAAGCAGCTCAAGTTTTGTATACAGAGGAATGGGACAAAACTGCAACAATTAGTATCGTTAGTTTGAAAATGATTAAAAAGTGCAATTAAAAGGCAAGCCGATGTAACACAGAAGTAAACAGGTCTCTGTCCCAGCTTTGTCTGAGTGTATTGCAGGCTTCACATTGTTAATGTTTCCAAACTATAAAACTCAAAAGCCAGTTCTATTTGTTATTGTATACAGTCCAGTTGCCCCTTATTCAGAGTTTTTAACTGAACTTCTCAGATTTTGTCTAATTTAATGCTTAGTACAGATAAAATAATCATAGTGGGTGATTTTAATATTCATGTAGATGCTGACAATGACAGCCTCAAGATTGCATTTAATTCATTATTAGACTCAACTGGCTTTTCTCAAACTGTAAATAAATCCAGTCCCTGTTTTAATCACACCCTTGATCTTGTTCTGAAATCTGGCATTGAAACTGAACACTTAATAGTTTTTCCCAAGATCCTCTTCTCTCTGACCATTTTCTAATAACTTTTGAATTTACATTAATGGATTATACTCTATGTGGGAAACAATTCCACTACAGTAGATGTCGATCTGACAATGCTGTTACCAAGTTTGAGGAAATAATTCCATCATTATTTACTTCAGTGCCATTTGCCAACACAATGGAGGGCGGCCACCTTTACTTTACTCCCACACAAGTCGATAATCTTGTTGATAGCGCTACAGCCTTGATACACTTGCTACTGTTGCCCCTCTGAAAAGGAAGGCAGTGAAACAGAGGAGGCCCCATGGTACAGCTCACAGCTCCACTCCCTAAAGCAGGCATCATAAAAACTGGAAAGGAGGTGGCGCTCCACTAAGTCAGAGTTTTTCTTAGCCTGGAAAGATAGTTTAATAACATATAAAAAAGCCCTTCATAGTGCCAGAACCTCATTTTATTTATCACTGATAGAGGAAAATAAGAACAACCCCAGGTTTCTTTTCAGCAATGTAGCCAGGCTGACAAAGAGCCACAGTGCTGTTGACCTTAACATTCCCTTAGATCTCAACAGCAATGACTTCATAAGCTTCTTTACAAAATAAAATCACAACTATTAGAAAAAAAAATTGGTCATATCATTCTCACAACTCTCACGGATGTGCCATTGAGTACAATGGCTTTAGAAACATCTGTCAGACCTCATTTATACTTAGACTGCTTCTCCCCCATAGATCTCTCTGAGTTGACCTCAACAATTGCTTCATCTAAATCATCAACATGTCTCCTGGACCCCATCCCGACCAGACAGCTCAAAGACGTCTTGCCCCTAATCAACACATTCTTATTAGATCTCATTAACCTCTCTCTATTAACAGGTTATGTTCTACAGGCTTTTAAAGTTGTAGTAATTAAACCTCTACTCAAAAAGCCTACTCTTGACCCAGGTGTTCTAGCTAACTATAGACCAATATCCAATCTCCTCTTTATTTCTAAAATCCTTGAAAAAGCTGTTGCTAAGCAGTTATGTGACCACTTGCACAAGAATGATTTGTTTGAGGATTTTCAGTCAGGATGGATTTAGAGTCATCATAGTACAGAAACTGCACTGGTGAAAGTCACCAATGATCTTCTCCTAGCCTTGGACAAAGGACTTGTCTCCATACTTGTCCTCTTAGATTTCAGTGCTGCTTTTGACACCACTGATCACAGCATCTTGCTGCAGAGACTTGAACGTTATTGGGATTAAAGGAACCACACTAAGTTGGTTCAAATCTTATTTATCAGAAAGATTCCAATTTGTTCATGTTAATGATGACTCTTCCGCACAGACTGAAGCTGGTCATGATGTTCTCCCTCTTGACTCCTGACCCAGTTGTCTGCCAGTTGCCTGCTGTCATCATGTCAGCACTGCAGGAGTCTGACCTCATCAGTAACCTTTAATAAGTTGTGTCAGATGTGAGTCCTGGCTTTTCCTTCAAGTCTGTTTCCTCCCCAGAGTTCAGCAGCAGAGCTCAGAGGTTCACAGTGATCAGTCGGCACAGCATCAGCCAGACCTGGACTCCATATTTATGGTGCGTATATGTAGACTCACACTTTGTCATAGGAAGCACACAGAGTGAATGCTAAACACCCAGTCAGGTCCTGACAGACTCCATGCTGCTGTGTTCAGACCAGCAGCCTTCAGACCGAAACATGAATCAAATATTGGGTTCAATCAGTTACACTTCATTGGTCAGTTTCTCATTCTGTTCCAGCTGCTGGAGGAGAACATGGTCACTTTTGTGAAGAACGAGCTGAAGAAGATCCAGAGGGCCCTGAGTCCAGATTACCCGGAATGCTTAGAGAGTCAGAGGGAGGATGAGGATGAGTTGGGCAGTGAAGACAAAGAGCAGAGGAGGAGCAGCAGAGAGTCATTTCTGCAGATCACAGTGAATTTCCTGAGGAAGATGAAGCAGGAGGAGCTGGCTGAGCATCTGCAGAGCAGTAAGAGGGTTTGAACAGGTTTAACATGGTGGAAAGAGGAAGTGGAGGTGAAATGGGAGAGGTTTCCACTGACACACTCTGCTGTAGATATGCTGCGCACATCTGCATCAGACCACAGGCTGTTTGTCTCCACTGATGATACAAACTCTACACACACTGACATGTTTAGAGTCTGTGACTTTATGAAGGATCCACTCACTGATTTAACTTCTTGTTTGTTCACTTAGGAGTCTGTCAACATAAACTGAAGCAGAAGCTGCAGCAGAAGTTCCAGTGTGTGTTTCAGGGGATTGCTAAACCAGGAAGCCCAACCCTTCTGAATCAGATCTACACAGAGCTCTACATCACAGAGGGAGGGACTGGACAGATCAGTGATAAACATGAGGTCAGACAGATGGAAACAGCATCCAGGAAACCAGTCAGACCAGAAACAGCCATCAGACAAGAAGACATCTTTAAACCCCCACCTGGAAGAGATGGACCAATCAGAAGAGTGCTGACAAAGGGGGTGGCTGGCATTGGGAAAACACTCTTAGTACAGAAGTTCACACTGGACTGGGCTGAAGGCAAAGCCAACCAGGACATCCACTTCACATTTCCATTCACTTTCAGAGAGCTGAATCTGGTAAAAGAGAAGGTCAGCCTCGTGGAACTGGTTCATCGCTTCTTTACTGAAACCAGAGGAATCTGCAGCTTTGAAGAGTTCCGGGTCATCTTCATCTTTGACGGTCTTGATGAGTGTCGGCCTCCTCTGGACTTCCATGGCACTGAGGTCCTGACTGATGTCACAGAGTCCACCTCAGTGGATGTGCTGCTGACAAACCTCATCAGGGGGAACCTGCTTCCCTCTGCTCACCTCTGGATAACCACACGGCCTGCAGCAGCCAATCAGATCCCTCCTGAGTGTGTGGACATGGTGACGGAGGTCAGAGGGTTCACTGACCCTCAGAAGGATGAATACTTCAGGAAGAGGTTCAGAGATGAGGAGCAGGCCAGCAGGATCATCTCCCACATCAAGAGCTCCCGAAGCCTCCACATCATGTGCCACATCCCAGTCTTCTGCTGGATCACTGCTACAGTTCTGGAGGATGTGCTGGAAACCAGAGGGGGAGGAGAGCTGCCCAAGACCCTGACTCAGATGTACATCCACTTCCTGGTGGTTCAGACCAAACTGAAGAAGGTCAAGTATGATGGAGGAGCTGGGACAGATCCACACTGGAGTCCAGAGAACAGGGAGATGATCCAGTCTCTGGGAAAACTGGCTTTTGAGCAGCTGCAGAAAGGCAACCTGATCTTCTATGAGTCAGACCTGACAGAGTGTGGCATCGATATCAGAGCAGCCTCCGTGTACTCAGGAGTGTTCACACAGATTTTTAAAGAGCAGCAAGGACTGTACCAGGACCCGGTGTTCTGTTTCATCCATCTGAGTGTTCAAGAGTTTCTGGCTGCTCTTCATGTCCATATGACCTTCATCACCTCTGGAGTCAATCTGCTGGCAGAAGAACACACTACATCCTCTAGGTCTGAAGTGTTCACAAACAAATCAACACTCTTCTATCAGAGAGCTGTGGACGAGGCCTTACAGAGTCCAAATGGACACCTTGACTTGTTCCTCTGCTTCCTCCTGGGTCTTTCACTGCAGACCAATCAGACTCTCCTACGAGGCCTGCTGACACAGACAGGAAGTGGCTCACAGACCAATGAGGAAACCATCGAGTACATCAAGAAGAAGATCAGTGAGGATCTGTCTCCAGAGAGAAGCATCAACCTGTTCCACTGTCTGAATGAACTGAATGATGGGTCTCTAGTGGAGCAGGTCCAACAGTCCCTGAGATCAGGATGCCTCTCCACAGCGGCACTGTCACCTGCTCAGTGGTCAGCTCTGGTTTTCAGTTTACTCTCATCAGACAAAGATTTGGACGTGTTTGACCTGAAGAAATACTCTGCTTCAGAGGAGGCTCTTCTGATGCTGCTGCCTCAGCTGAAGAATCTCTTTGCTTTACAGAAGGCTCTTCTGAGGCGGCCACCTGAGATGAAGAAATACCCTGCTTCAGAGGAGGTTCTTCTGAGGCTGCTGCCTGTGGTGAGAGCCTCCAACAAAGCTCTGTATGTGCACATAGAACAGTCAAGGTTAAGTTGATCTTTGTCTTTAGTCTAGACAAACAGCTAATGTTTGTAAATGGTTTCTATTGTTGTGCTGGTTTCTCCCCAGGCTGAGTGACTGTAATCTGTCAGAGAGAAGCTGTGAAGCTCTGTCCTCAGATGTCAGCTCCCAGTCCTCTAGTCTGAGACACCTGCACCTGAGTAACAATGACCTGCAGGACTCAGGAGTGGAGCTGTTGTCTGTTGGACTGGGGAGTCCACACTGTAAACTCGTAACTCTCAGGTCAGTTTCTAAATAATTTTTACAAGTTTACCCTTGAAATTTTTATTGATTTTATATATTTGACCTGAGTGTTAACTAACTAATTCATCTCCAGGCTCAGCAGCTGTAACCTGTCAGAGAGAAGTTGTGAAGCTCTGTCCTCGGTTCTCAGCTCCCAGTCCACTAGTCTGAGACACCTGGACCTGAGTAACAACAACCTGCAGGACTCAGGGGTGGAGCTGTTATCTGCTGGACTGGGGAGTCCACATTGTGAACTCAAAACTCTCAGGTCAGTTTCTAGCAAATTTTTACAAGTTTACCCATTAAGCATTTATTGATATTATATATATGAACTGAGTATTAACTGACTGGTTTCTATTGTTGTGCTGGTTTGTCTCCAGACTGAGTGGCTGTGACCTGTCAGGGAGAAGCTGTGAAGTCCTGTCCTCAGTTCTCATCTCCCAGTCCTCCAGTCTGACACACCTGGACATGAGTAATAACGACCTGCAGGACTCAGGAGTGGAGCTGTTGTCTGTTGGACTGCGGAGTCCACATTGTGAACTGGAAACTCTCAGGTCAGGTTACAGGGTGTTCATTCCTCTACTGCGTCGTTCAAGTTGAATGCTCATAACATTTTTATTGATCAAAAAGTTATGATTTCTTTAGCTCTGTTGCCTCACTGAGTAAATCCCAGTGTCTGATCTTAAGTTCATGTGAGCAGCTGCACTGGAATATACAGTCTGTTGACTGAAACAGATGGTGACAGCTAAAAGAGAAGAAGCAGAGGATTTCTGGGGCCTTCTCTGTTCATCATTTCTCAGCATTTCTGACAGACATGTGGCCCTTTATGACATGAGGCCATTATGCAGCAATTCATCATTTAGTATCGGTGACTGGATTAGTGATCAGAACCTGGATGGTCATGTTCTGACTGAGACCTGGCTCAGCACAGATGCACCTGCCACACTGAGTCAGGCCTGTCCAGCCAGCTGAGGAGTTTCCTGTTCATTTGGGGCTGGGGGGGAGGCTGAAGGGACGGCTGGCATATATAAAGACCCTGAAGCGCTGGGATGTGGACTCAGGCACATTTCATGGCTTTGAACAGAACAGCAGTGGTTTAGATGGTTAAAGTGCAGCTTTAAGAACAAGGACAGGATTCCTGACAGTGTCGATGCTTTGACACTTTGATTCCATTACTGCAGCTCAGAACAGACAGTTAAATGTAAAAGGCTGCCCCCTGTTTAAATGAGCTGTTTAAACTGCTGACTACAGCATTATCCACTACTAAACTGTGTCTTTACAAGTGGGGATGTCACAATGTTTTGGTCCTCAGAGGGCAGCTGCACTGCTAAACATGTAAAGACCCACTGATGCAGAGAGTTTAAACTGAAAGTCACAACCTGTGTGTGTATATGAATCCCCAGAACAGACATCAGTACAATTCAGGGTGTAGATCTGGCTTCAGGTGATGATACCTCTTCAGGAAATGACTGTAAGTCAATGTATTGTCCTGTGAAGTGATGGAAACATGACTGTGTGTGTGTTCAGGCTGTCAGGCTGTCTGGTCACAGAGGAAGGCTGTGCTTCTCTGGCCACAGCTCTGAGCTCCAACCCCTCCCATCTGAAAGAGCTGGATCTGAACTACAACCATCCAGGAGCCTCAGGAGTGAAGCTGCTGTCGGCTGGACTGGAGGATCCACACTGGAGAATGGAGTGTCTCAGGTACAGACAGACCACAGACCAAACTCTCTCGGGTACAGACACACCACAGACTGGACTCTCTTGGGTGCAGATAGACCACAGACTGGACTCTCTTGGGTACAGACAGACCACAAACCAGACTCTCTCGGGTTCAGACTGACCACAGACAGCAGCAGCTCTCACACTGTGTCTCTGACTGACAGGGGAACTCTGGTCCATGTTTAACGGTGGATGTGAGTGAAGGTGTCTGACACTGACTGTCTCTTCCTCCAGGGTCGACCATGGTGGGCCGCAGAGACTGAGACGTGGTCTGAGGAAGTGTGAGTGTGTCTAAGTTTGATTCCTGAGAACCCAGCTGCACATGTTCCACTAGATGTGGACATTTCCTTGACTGAAGGACAAAGATGAGTCTCTACAGAGTTTCATTCAGGATTTAGCTTCTGATGTTTGTCCACGTGGCTGGAAACATGTTAGAATTCAGTCAGTCGGTTTAAAATCCACAGACACAAAAACAGTGAACACAGTGACCCACCAACACTAATCAATACATGTGATTAACAGTGGAGCCAGCAGAAGCCAACTTTGTTTCTTCTGTCAGTGATATTATAGAAGAGCCGTGTTGCCTTCAGGTGCTGCTCGTAAGCTCGTACTTCAGCAGTTTGTTGGTGGAGCTGATCAAAGTTGTAGAAAGCAGCTGGTTCAGAGCTGCTCTGTGCTGCAGTTGAAGATGATGAGCCAGGTTGATAAGTGAGACGTGATTCAGTCCTTGTGTTTTTTATGTGGATCTCCATTAGCTGCTCTCCTTGTGCCACAGCAGGAAACATCTGGCATCTCATGTTAAGTCACTGCTCATGTTGGTGTAACTGGATTGTCACATTTCAGTTTGAATGGAGCCAAACATGAGTCAGAGTGAATAGGAAATGTCAGTGTGAATGATTTCCTCTCAGTAATTGTCAGTAAAGTTGTTCATACACCAACAGGTGATAAACTGCAGCTGTGTCTTTTCTCTCCATCAGATTTCTGTGAACTGGAACTGGACACAAACACAGTGAACAGAAAACTACGACTGTCTGACAACAACAGGAAGGTGACAGGGGTGGAGGAGGATCAGTCATATCCTGATCATCCAGACAGATTTGACCACTGGTCTCAGCTGCTGTGTCGAACTGGCCTGACTGGTCGCTGTTACTGGGAGGTGGAGTTAAGAGGAAAGGTTGAAATATCAATGAGTTACAGAGGAATCAAGAGGAAAGGAGGCAGTGATGACTGTGTGCTTGGATGGAATGATAAGTCCTGGAGTCTGTTCTGCTCTGATCACGGTTACTCTGTCTGTCACAATAAGAACATTACATCCATCTCCTCCTCCTCCTCCTCCTCAGTGTCTCACAGAGTAGCAGTGTATGTGGACTGTCCTGCTGGAACTCTGTCCTTCTACACAATCTCCTCTGACACACTGATCCACTTCCACACCTTCAGCACCACATTCACTGAACCTCTTTATCCTGGGTTCTGCATCTGGCCTGGTTCCTCAGTGTCTCTGTGTGGTGTGTAGGTGTGAGAGTCTCCTGTGTACAGAAACTCTGACTGAAGATCAGCTGCTGAGATCAAAGTTCACTCTCTTCACCATCACACACTCTGCACTGTGAAGCAGACCTGTCTGACTCAGACACGAAACACTCATTTGTCTAATTTCATCACTTTGACCATCAACATTTTACCAGGGGCCCATTTCAAGAAGGAGGTTTTGTTGAAACTCTGAGTTTGTTAACCCCGAAATAAGGAAAACTCTGAGTTTTCGGTTCCAGAAACGGAGGTAACTTAAACCCGTGAAAGCGGGGTAAGTTAAACCCGTTTCAAAAAGAGAGGTAATCTAAACTCAGAGTCAGTTACTATGGCAACTTACTCTGTGAACCTAACCTGGTTGGGAGCAGGTTTTGTTGTACATTCATAGATTGCACACGTTTCTGTCACGCAGAGACCAAAATGGCGTGTCCATTCATAGAGGATCCTGTAGATGAGGACGCTGTATTAATTTTCAGGGAATTGCATTTACGTCGGGAGAGGATATTGAGGGCACGAGTTGATTTTTTGTCATATCCCCATGTATTTTTATTTGAGCGGTACCGTTTTTCTAGAGAGTCCATAACATATATCAATAATCTTATCCACCCATACATCAGACACATCACCCATCGTGGCCGTGCTCTTACATCCGAGCTGATGCTTTGTGTTGCGTTACGATTTGTTGCAAACGGTAGTTTTCTTTATAACATCGGGGATGCAGAGCACATTAGTAAGGCCACAGTATGTAGAATAGTTCGGAAAGTGTGCCTCACCCTCAAGCGCTTTCTGTTATTTTTTGTTGTGTTTCCTGGGCACAAACCCCTCAGAGCCATTAAAGAGGAGTTTCACAGGATTGCAGGTTAGTGGTATTGAATTCGTTTCAGTAAGGCTAATCTGAAAAATGATGATCAGTTAATAACATCTTGCTGTGACCTCTGGAAATAAACTAATAATTAGAATCCCCTTCAGGATTTCCTAATGTGGTTGGATGCATTGATGGGACACATATTCCCATCCATGCACCTCTATGAAAATTAAAATTCAATTCTTATATTATTACATCAGTGTTGGGTCAATTTTAAAAAAGTGTTTTGATTAATGTAATAATTACTCTCCATAAAACGTACTGGATTATTTATTAATCATTACTTTACAAATCCCATATCAACCACAATAGGAATTTTAAGCAAGGGTAGACATAAAACTGCACTTTTAATTCGTACAAAAATCGGTATTTTATGCAATTACTGAAGTTACTCATTCAATTATTGAAGAATTAAGAACCATTCCTTACTTTACAAGTGACAAATAATAACATTACTAACATTATTTAGTAATTACTTACACCGACCACTGTATGATTAAAATGTAAACTTACGCATTGACTCCGGCAGCTATTTTCCCCCAAGCTAACTCTCTCTCTTTCGCCGCTGCAACCGTGTTGCTTCTCTTACGGAATATGGGCTCGTAGTCACTATATGCTTGTAGTAGCACATCCATTTCTGTCGGGGAAAAACGCAGACCTATTTTGGCTTGGTCCTGTTGCCATGGTGACTCGTAATTTCTTCACTCCATTGTTCAGGGCTTTTTATAGTCGCGCTGCACGCGCCTAACTCTGAGTCAACCTACTCAGAGTTGATTAAACCAACTCTTTTCAGCTGTTCTGAAACCGAAAACTCCAAGTTTTCCAACTCTGTGTAAGTCAACTCAGAGTTCAGGTTTGAACTCTGAGTTTGTTAAACCTCCTTGAAACGGGCCCCAGTTCAGTAAAATGGTTCTGATTCTGTGTGATGATTATTGTTGTCTCAGTTCACTCTGCTGTTGTTGCTGTCAGGATCCACTGAGCAGCATCCAGCTCTGTTCACGGTTTAACAGTCACATCTCTGTTCAATATCTGTCCAGCTGGAAGCCCACAGTGAGGTCAAGTCAACTCTAAAGTTGGATGATATTAATGGATTATCATGATTGATGTTGTCAGTGGAGCTGTAAAAACGAGTCCCGGAGGGAGTTTGGAAAAGTCCCAGCAGTGCCAGCCTTTGACAATCCGGTATCAGAAATTACCTTACAGGAGGAGCTACAAGAGGCCATTAAACAGATTGTCTCTTTACAGCTAGAAGTCCCACAGGAACAACAAGAGTATTTGGAAGAAATACTGCAATGCCCACTGTTTAAGGAGGCAGAGTATAAAAAGACAACAGACAGGCCAGATAAAAATGGAAAAGTGTTACTCGACTCGAAGGAAAGCCTGCCAGTGACAAAAACTATCCAGGTGCAGGAAGAGTATATGGAGGAGTTAATAGTAAACTTGTATTCCCCCATCACACCTGGACCGACGGAGGAGGAAATGGCAGACCTGTGGCAAGAAGAGAATGAAGAAATGGAGGAAAATGCAGAATATCTGGTCATGGATGAGTGGAAGCAAGAAGTGGATTTTGAGGAGAAAGACAAAAACAGCAAGAGGAGTTTGAGAAGAGAGAATAATTAAAGAGCTAAAAGGCATAAAGTAGGAAATTAAGATATTTAGTAAGTAAAGATAATCATAAGATGCTTTATGTGTACTCTGTTTACAACAAGTAGTATTCAAATGTATAAAGCTAAAATGAGAAATTATTATATTGAAAAATTAATTAAAGTGATTTTACATTTAAAAAGAAATGTATAAGTATGAGGGAGGCCCCGGGGAAGACCCAGTACACGCTGGAGGGACTATGTCTCTCGGCTGGCCTGGGAACACCTCCGCTTTCCCCTGGAGGAGCTGGAGGAAGTGTCTGGAGAGAGGGAAGTCTGGGCATCTTTGCTTAGACTGCTGCCCCCGCGACCCGGTTCCGGATAAGCGGAGGAAAATGGATGGACGGACGGATGGATGGATGTATAAGTAAGAAAAGGAGAAGACCCAATGAGGGAAAAACCAGCATTGAATCAAGGTGACAGTTGGTGTTGCAGGCACTCCCCAGGTGTGGAACGAAGGTGACCAAGAAGATAATGCAACAGCTCAACTGACAAACTGCCCCAAAGAGATAACTGACAGTTGGCAAAAAGAGGAATTTTGTTTGGAAAGGATAAAGCCTACGTGACAAGAAGCCATTTAAAAACCACAGAAAAAAGAGTAACAGGAGCCTGTTCAGCAGTTGCTACTGGAGACTCTGTCCAGTTGTTTTCTGAGTTCCAGAAGACCAAGAAAACACAGAGAAGCAAGCCGAGAGGATATCTCAGTTGTGGCTTTTTCCCTCCTCC
>NW_018128094.1:928483-929196 GCF_001952655.1 Monopterus albus
TTAATCACTACTAACTTTGCAAAGGTGTGAGATGTTAGAGACTTGAATGACTGGGTTGTTTAAGTTGGGTTTCATTAGAGTATGTGAGAAATACTCTGTTAAGTTTAAAGGTTTATTGAGGAGTTGTTAGTTCTGTGATAGGACATTATTTTAGATTTAACCTTAGATGCAGAAAGAGGCTAATGTTTAACTACAACTGTTAGACTTTAGAGGCATTAAAGTCTCAGGCCAACATGGTCATATTTTGATTTTTCACGTGTTTAAGTCCCATAGTTTAGAAACTATGGAAGGGGGGACTGTAGTGGTTAGCAATAAACAAGGGTCCAGAGGTAATATGTAATAGAACAGTATGTAGTTCTATATAAATAATATCCACATATTTGTAATAGTTCGCTAAGGATGTAAGGCTGAGCTAAGTGTGTACGGAAGCTTGATTTGTTTCTGGCGCTGGCAAGAATATCTTGGGCTGTGTCCCCCTTGATTAGCCTATGGGTCAACATCCTGAGTGACTTCCTCCTCAGATAGGGAATGGATATATTGTAGCTGTAGCCTTATGTGAACTGTTCGTGTGCTCTGTTCAGGTTTAGAAAAAGGAAATGTGCGCTAGGTCAATGTGACCCAGAAGTTCAGGTACTGGACAGTTTAGACAATGCTAGGAAGAAGGTGTGTGTGGGTAGCTGGCATGGGACCGCGTCTTCATGGCTCCGGCCATG
>NW_018128094.1:929349-929725 GCF_001952655.1 Monopterus albus
TATGTGTTTAAATACTACTATATTCAGAATAATTGTAATATTAAATGATCCTTTAAATTGGGATGGTTTGTCTGAATTAATTTAGTCAGCATCAACACTCTAGCCACGACACGCACTTTCTGCTTCCTGTCTGTCTTCCTGTAGGTATTTTTAGGCAGATAGATATTGGTTAGATACTTGATGTATTAGAAATGTTTAGAGTAGACAGGGTGTCTAGCTCAGGCTGTTAAATGCTTAGGCATTCTCATGAGTGCTGCAGGTTGCTTATGGTGAAGGATAACTAGATAGAAAGTTGATGACTGTTAGAAGACAGGATGTTTAATATTATTATTATGATGTGTATAACTGTAGCCATAGCCATAATATTTTCTTATGT
>NW_018128094.1:930141-936844 GCF_001952655.1 Monopterus albus
CATTCACACATTGATTTTCATCATGTTTGGGCTACTGCTCGGGGCAGCTGCAGCGCTTTCCCTGGGAGACGCTGCGGCTTGGCGTCTCCTGGTAGTATGGGATTAGCCCAAGGCGATATAATGTATTAGGCCTGTTGGGTTTGGGGGTCTTTCATCTTTCAGCTGCCTGCGTGCATGTTGGAGGTGCAAGATACCTGAGCGTGTAATGTTAATTTTTACCTGTGTTCATTGAATAAATCAGCACTGTTTTGAAGTTACTTGGACTGCTTCGTCTCTCAGAGTTAGCATGGTAAAAAGTACCGGGTGCAACAATGGTGTTGAATGCTGAGCTGAAGTCTACAAAGAGGGCCTGTGCATAGGTCCCTGGGAAGTCGAGGTTTTGCAGGATGTAATACAATACTATGTTGACTGCATCATCCACCGACCTATTTACCCAGTAGGCAAACTGCAGGGGGTCTAGCAGAGGATTTATGATGTCCTTCAGGTGGGCCAGCACCAGCCTTTCAAAGGACTTCATAAATACAGATGTCAGGGCAACAGGTCTGTAGTCATTCATTCCACTGATCGGGGTTTTCTTGGGGACTGGAATGACGGTGGAGCATTTGAAGCAAGAGGGGACCACACACAGCTCCAGTGACCTGTTGAAGATGAGTGTGAAGATGGGGGGCAGCTGATCAGCACACACTTTCAGGCAGGAGGGCGTCACGCCATCTGGGCCTGGTGCCTTTCTGATCCTTTGCCTTTTAAAGAGGCCACAAACATCTTTTTCACAGATCGTTAGAGGGGTGGGGGCCTGGAGGGAAGGGTGGTGATTGTCGAGGGCGCAGCTGCTGGGTCTGAGGTGTGGAGGGTGAGGGAGGAGTGTTGTCAAACCTGCAGTAGAACACATTCAGGTCATCTCCTAGTTGATGGTCCTCCACAGCAGGAAGGGGGGTGGTTTCCTATAGCCAGTGATGCTTTTCAGGCTTCTCCACACAGACGAGGAGTTGTTGGCTAAAACCTGAGCTTTCAGCTTTTCAGAGTAGCTCCTCTTTGCTGCTCTGATCTCCCTTGTCAGTGTGTTCCTGGCCTGGCTGTACAGAGTCCTGTCTCCACTTCTGTAGGCTTCCTCTTTGGCACGACGAAGCTGCTTGAGTCTTGCTGTGAACCAGGGCTTGTTGTTGTTGTATGTGCAGAAAGACTTTTTGGGCACACACACATCCTCGCAAAAGCTGATATAAGATGTCACAGTGTCAGTGAGTTCGTCCAAGTCTGTAGCTGCACTCTCAAATACACTCCAGTCTGTGCAGTCAAAGCAGGGCTGTAGCTCTGACTTAGCCTCCTCAGTCCAGCTCTTCACTGTTTTGACCACAGCCTTCGCAGCTTTAAGTTTCTGCCTGTAGGTTGGAATAAGATGGACCATAAAGTGATCTGAGAGTCCAAGGGCTGCACGGGGGACAGAGCGAAAGGCACCTTTTATTGTTGTGTAGCAGTGGTGCAGTGTGATATTCCCTGGTGGGTATTTGGGCAGTTCATGGAAGAGATTTCTGCTAAAGTCCCCTAGAACAATGAGTGGAGAGCTAGATGTTCTAGCTCCACGATAGTTATCAGTTCTGCCAGAAGCTGTAGTCTGCCAGCGTGGCCCTGCGGTCTTATATACGCTCCATTTAGAATGAAAAAGTTAAATTCACAAGGAGAATAAAAGGTCAAGGTCAAAGTCAAAGTGTTTATTTATCATATGCACAGTTAGGAACGTGTTTCCCTCTACAATGAAATTCTTACTTTGCCATCCACATGAATGCCACAAAAATACAAGTGAAATATAAAGTAGACAAATAAGTAACACAAAATCTAAGGCACTTTAAGCAGCAAATGCGGCAATATAATAAAAATATATAAGAACAGAGAATGTATGCTGCATGCATGTGCAGCAGTCAATAGTCAATGTGCAATTATGCATGTGCAAACTGAGAATGTAAACAGTACATCACGTATGTCCTGGTAATAAACTCCTCAGCTGTTTAGGAGTCTGATGGCAGAGGAAAAGAAAGAGTTTTTCAGTCTAGTGGTCCTGCATTTCACACTTCTGAACCTCTGGCCAGAGGGTAGGGAGGTGAACAGTCCATGCTGGGGGTGGGTGGGATCTTTGAGGATGGAGGCAGTGTCAGCAGGAGGGGACTTTGCTGAGCTCCAGTAATTTGTTAAAGATCTGTGTGAAGATGGGAGCCAGACATTCAGACAGGAGGGGGAGATGCCAACTGGGCCTGGTAATCATTGGAGGATCAGTTTCTGGTTGTGAGTTCAAGGTGGGTGGGTTGGGGGGTGTGGAGTTCTGCAGGTTTACACTCATTAAGGCCATCTATCAGGAAGACCACTGACAGTGGTTGTCTAACAATGGTCTCCCTTAGCCACTGATGTGTTGTAGGCATTGCCACACAATGGGCAATGGTCGTTTGCTGCAATGTTTTTTCAGCTTTTCAGAGCAACTTCTCTTTGCTGCTCTGATCTTCTTTGTCAGTGTATTTCTGACCTGGTTGTTCAGGTTCCTGTCTCTATTCCTGAAGGCCTCCGCTTTGGTACAATGGAGTTGCCCGACTTTGCTGTGAACCAGGACTTATTGTTATTGTATGTGCAGAAGGTCTTGGTGGGCATGCATGTCCTCACAAAAGCTGATGTATGATGTCACAGTGTCAGTGAGTTGATCTAGGTCTACAGTGGCAGCTTCACAAACACTATCCTGATTGCAGGCTTTGCAGCTCTTACGTTTCTGCCTGTAGGTTGGGATGAGGTGAATCATGCAGTGGCCTGAGAGGACTAAGCTAACACAGGGGACAGAGCGTTTTTTTTTATAGTGTAGCAATGGTCTAGTGTGTTTTTTTCCCTGGTGAGACAACTGATATGCTGTCCTTATTTTGACAGTTAGTGGGTGAGGTTTGCTCTGTTAAAGCCTCCTAAGACATTGAGTAGGGAGTGTTCTGTACAAGTTATCTGATTGGCTAGAAGCTGCAATGCATTGTTAGCTCTAGCCTGAGGTGGAATGTACACAAACCAGTATATGTATAAGCAGATTCCTTAACATACCACCTCCTCTCGTCTATTCGGATAGCTCTTTTTGTTGTGGTTCATACGATAGATCTTGAATCGTGAAAGCTTAACGGCCTCGTCCAGGATAATTAAGCCATATCTCGACAAGGCACACCAGCGTAGCTTAACTACTGTCCCTGCTTGTTTTCCTCCAGGCCCCGACAATGGCTGCTGCTCCTTTAACTAGAATGCCCATACAACTTTTCCCATTTGTGAAAATTGGGGGAAAAAAGTTCTCTGGTGAAAGTAATTCGGGATGGACTGCAGAAAACCAATAGAAAGAAAGAAAGCACTCCAAAGAGGGAGCACAGAACATGACAAATGTAAAGATAAGGCAGTTGTCTTGTGCACCTGCAGTAAAAGGTGTTAGCAGGAGCTGGATGATATTAAAAGACCTGATGAAAATACCTCGGCTCTTAGATACTATACAGTCCATCAGCAAACACATAACAGCTTGTGGCCCTGTAATTTCCTATTTTCTCATCGTGAATCTGTTTTGTGTTGGAAACCTTTTTTGTTTGTTTATTTTCCCTCTCTCCTGTGCTCACTTTTAGTCTGTCAGTAACCTTGCTTTCCTAGCCTTAGCAGAATTGAAATTAGGGCAGCTTTATTGATTCAGTTCATGATAAAACAGCAAAGACTGCAGAAGACTGCATTCAAATCCCAACTTCAAGTTCAATGAAGACCCAGCGAACATTCTGACAGGACTTCAGCAGAAAATTTTTCTGCCTCATTCATTGCCTTTGATGGTTTATAACTTATAATGCCAATCCCTCCCCTTGCACTACCCAGCTGCGTGCTATTTTCACAAAGCTGTTGACTGGACTTGCAAGACATAGCAGTATGAGGTTTGTCCATATGTGGTGAAATAATACCCAATGACAGCATGTTGAAGTGACACGGAGAATGGTCTGTGATTTGCCTGAATCAGGACACAATACAACACAATACATAAAAGCCCTAGAGCAGAGCAAGTGACAGAGAAAGACAACAACACAGATAATGACAGAGACAGAGAGATGGAGTGAGAATGTGTGTATCTGTGTGACAGGCACAGGGAGACAAGAAGGATCAGTTTATTTTTCTACACAGAAGTCATAGACCTGCTGCCTGCTAACTCCTGTTCACTCACCCAAGCTGCCTGCTAACTCCTGTTCACTCACCCAAGAGTCCCTCCAATACCAGTGACATGGTGAGGCTCCCATCCAAGACTAACTACTGTTGTTCCAACCTGCCAGTGACGCTGTTGCGCTTCAGTACCTGTTCACTCACCTCGATGCAGTTACTCTCCAGCAGCTGTTCACCCACCTACTCTAATTCCAGTCCATTCACCTCGTAGCCACCATTTCAGTCTGCTACCACCACTCCTCTGCATCGATTCTACACTACATGTTCAACATACTCTATCCTGCCTTTGTCTGCTTTCACTTACTTTTTTCCCACCTCTGCTTTGTTCCTGTGAGCACCTGCGACAAAGCAACTCTGTTTCTTTCCTGTCTGTTCCAACTCACCTGAATGTCCAGGGTCCTCCGGTCTGACCGGCTCCTAAAGTATTCTATGAGCCATCGGGTCTGCAGTTGTAAATGTTAATAATAGTAGTTTCTAAATAGATTTTGGTCTAAATGTCTTTTCCAGAAGATCAGTGATCAAAAGGTTCATTGGAGAGATGGATTTTCCACTACCAATCTGAAACCCAGTCTTTTAAGCACTAGTAAATGATGTATTATTCATTAATAAAGGGAGTAATTAATTGCAGCTTATAAAGCTTTTATAAATAGAACTTATCAGTCAGCATTGGTATACTGTTTACTGTAATAAAATCAGTGCAGCAACTTCATATGGTCATTTTTACAGCAGACAAACTATGTGTCCTGCTGTTAGGGGTTGCCAGATCAAAAAACATTCATATGTCATGTTTAAAGAATCATAATTTTAGTCATTTAGTATGAACAGCTTGTTGCCCCATGGTTAGTAAATTGGTTTTGTGGTTTGACTCTTAAGAACTGTCTCTGACAAATATTCAAAGACACTTGAGTATGCTGGGTGAGAAGTATCTACTTCTTTATATGTTTATGCACTATTCAGTGTTAAAAGGTGTCAGCCCCCTCTTCTTTGACACAGTGAATCACATTGCTGTTTCAGTCTGGTGTGTACTTCCCACATCTTAAAAATGCAAAAACATGATTAAAATATGTGAAATATGTATACCTTGTGTAAATAAATAATGTTTCAGTATGTGGCATGCATATTTATCACCTAAGTGTAGAGAATATGCTATACATAGATGTAACTCCTTCATATAGTATGTACCCATGTATGCTTATGGATGTGTGGTTTGTAGCCTACAGTACCATACATGCATCAAACTGAACTATAAAACACAGTGCATATGTAGGCAGACATAAATACTCTCTCATGCGAGAAAAAAAAACTTGAGTGATTTTTGATTTTGACTGTGCAGCATGCAAACTGTTCCAGGCCTTTTCCACTAATTTCCATTTCTGCACTGTACAGAACACTCACATTCATATGGTCAAGTGTGTATTTTTGTACACCTTTGTTTGAATTTATTTCTGCTGCTGCAGCCACCTCTGAAGCATCATTAAAGTGTTTTCTTTCTAAATTGTTTTCACAAGGCTACTCTAAGATTAAACTCAGCAAGCTGTAATCATAAAGTGACAGAGGGTAAAAGCGAAGGTGAGAGTTTTCAGGCCTGTTGCAGTGTTTCCCTCTCTTCTCACCCTCTCTGACCTGAACGCCATTTAACCATTTGTGGCTGCCTTTAACTTGTGCTTTTTTAAACTGTATATATTTTGTATTTATTTTGTTTTTATGTTGTGCACATTGGGAGCCATTGGGCTGGAGTCAAATTCCATGTATTTTTTAAATACTTGGCAATAAAGTTTATGCGTATGCTGTTTAACCACTGGAATTTTCTAACTCTCTCTTCTTTTCTTTGCCATCATACAGTAACTTTGCCGTCATGTTGCAAATCTCCACATCTGTCTCCAACATGGAGCTTCATTGACTTGTCATGAATCACTCAACGTAGGACCCAAAAGCAAACTTGGAAGCAGAACCAGTTCAGAGCTATTTAATACAAATGTAGCAGAATGCACAAGTTAACTGGCATTGAGCGGTACTTAGACTTCTGAAGCTAGAGAGGTTGTCGAGGGCTGACAAGGCTGGAGGGCAAGTGAAGTGATAGCAGGTGTAGGAGCTGGCAGAGAGGACTCTGGGGTCAGGCAGGCAGACAGGGGCACGGTGAACAGATTCTTTCAGGTGCTGGGAAGAGTTTGGCAGCAGCTCCGGACTGGGATCAGCACAGGGATAACAAGCAAGTTATCACATTTTTAGAGACCACCAAGACATGCTGGCCAGTGTTGATGAGTGGTTTATGAGCTGGTTTACACGTCCATAAGCTGTCCTCTTGGATCTCTGTGCTGTATTGGGCCCAGCACTGGAGCGAAGCACTTGCAGAAACCATGCCATGCCAGTCCAACTTCAAGCCTTGATGACACTGGGATTTCCAACGGAAGTTGGCTGACAGGTCAAGGACATCTCAGCCAACCTTTAGTCATGGAATGTCAGGTGTGTTAGGATGTATAACTGGTTTGTTGCATATGTCCATAAAATTTCC